>NC_088239.1:83277751-83329180 GCF_036934945.1 Oncorhynchus masou masou | reverse complement strand
AGGTAGAGAGAGACTTTGTTTTGGAGACATAGATACTCAGTGTCCCTCAGGCTTTCAAAGTTTACAACCATCAATCAAACAAAAATGGGCCTGGGACTCATAATTTGGCATAAGCAGGACTTAGCGCTGGAGATGAAATGGGGAAATATACGAACCATTTGGCTAAAACTTAACGAAGGTACATTCTATTGTGACATGATGTATCACGTATGTGCAGCTTATGCTTCCTCAGATTCATCATATTATGAGGTCAGTTTATCTCCATACAGAAATCATTACATTTCAGGCAGAGGTTAAAAGTTATTATTTGTGGAAATTTCAATGTGAAATCAGGTTCTGAGCCTGACGACACTGATGCGGGAGGTAACCACCACATATTTGGACACCCCTCCTTATACAGTAGCCCTTTTATAAATAATGGAAACAGTCCTGACCAAATACTGAACAAAAAGGGGAAGGAGTTAGTGCATCTCTGTCGAGCCTTAGGCCTGTACATGCTTAATGGTAGAGTCAGAGGGGACTCTTTAGGTCTGTTCACTTACTGCTCAGCTCTTGGGACAAGTGTAGTCGATTATGTCATCACTGACGTGGACCCCCCTCCTCCATTAGTGTCAGACCACAGTCAGATCAACGTGTTTCTGAACAAATTAACCAACAGTAAGGATTTGTTTTATTTATTTTTTATTTAACTATCCATTAAATAGTACAAACTGAACCAATCGTACAGATAGGCTCCAAACATATTTATTATGGATCCCCATTCGCTGCTGCCAAGGTAAAAACCTCCTCTTCCCGAGGTCTGGCTAAATGAAGGCAGTTGCAGCAGAAATTCACTGAAACATTAAACTCAAATGAAATGATGAACTCTGTTCAGGTCTTCAATAACTTCCCGAAACCATTTAAAGGAGGTATCCATTCGGCTAATAGAGACATTAATTGTATCTTCGAAAAAGTAACATCAAAAGCAAATCTGAGAGAACCAACATCCGAAACAAGAAAACAGAAAGTTTCTAAAAAAAAATCAAATGCTTTGATAACGAATGTAAAACAATTGGAAAACACCTGAGACAAACGTCAAATGAAAAACATAAACAGCAAAATAACCCAGAGCTACGATACGATACTTTGAAACTCAAACAGTTGAAACGTACACTGAAACGCAATAAATAGATTTTTACCTCTAAGACGACTGATGAAATTCTAAACGCAATTGACCCAAATCAGTTCTGCGACGTGTGAAATTATTTAAGCACAATATTTAATTAATTAACAAAGCCACAAGAATTAGCCATACAAGATTTTAGGAATTTATATGAACCTATTTTGATTATCTATGTAAAACAATATTCCATTAAAGAAGTCTCACAACATAAAAATTCAAGAAACATGTAACATCATTGAATCAGTCATAAAAAAAAAAAACAACAACATCCATGACATGACCCAGTAACCCAACAACAACTACAGTACACTGGGCAACAATATAAACGCAACATTCAACAATTACAAATATTTTTTTACTGAGTTTACAGTTCATTTTAAGAAATCAGTCAATTGAAATTAATTCAATTAGGCCCTAATCTATGGATTTCACACGACTGGGCCGGGGCCTAGGAGGGCATAGGTCCACCCACTGGAGAGCCATGCCCAGCCAATCTCTCCCTCTCCCTCCCTCTCTCTCCCTCTCTCTACCTCTCTCCCCTTGTTTGTTTCTTTCTTTGGGAGGGCCCAGCTGGCCCCTGGGCCCCGGGTCAGCAGGTGGGAGGATGGATAGAGGGAGGGAGGATGGATGAATAACCAGGGGATTAAAATCCCACACAGGTGAGCCTATTTGAGATAGTGCAAACCCGTGCCTACCTCCTTGGTCACTGGAGCAGCGGGTTTGTTTCATTAATCTGGTCGTGCCCCCTAACCCCCACGTCACCCCCAGGGAGGCCTGAGTGACGCAGGAGGTAGGCACGGGTTTGCACTTTTAGGGACAGTTCCATTGCTTGAGGCCGGACAAGCTCAATCAAGCTATTTTTTTTGTAGTATTTGAACTTCACTCTGATGAAAGGATAGATTAGGTCCAGACGAAACTCCAATGTTGTAGAGGAAGGACAGGAAGATGGGCAGGAGGTTGGGAGTAGGAGGAGGTCAGAGTGGGGCATGCTTGGATGGGCTGGTCCCACTCCAGGGCTATCGAGGCCGGTCCCACTCCAGGGGTGCTGTCGAGGGGCTGTCGAGGCCGGTCCCACTCCAGGGGCTGTCGAGGCCCACTCTAGGGCTGGAAGCCCACTCCAGGGGCTGTCGAGGCACTCCAGGGGCAAACGAGCCAAGTGGAAGCCATGTGTCACCGGCCATTTGACCTTGGAGGAGTTAGAGATGGATCTCTATTCAGACTGCCTGAAGTGATGGTCTCTAGTCTTTATCCCCCACACTGTCCCTGTTTATGGGCTCTAGTCTATATCCCCCACTGTCCCTGTTTATGGCCTCTATATCCCCCACACTGTCCCTGTTTATGGGCTCTATACCCCCACACTGTCCCTGTTTATGGCCTCTATACCCCCACACTGTCCCTGTTTATGGGCTCTATATCCCCCACACTGTCCCTGTTTATGGCCTCTATACCCCCACACTGTCCCTGTTTATGGCCTCTATATCCCCCACACTGTCCCTGTTTATGGGCTCTAAATCAAATCAAATCAAATTTATTTATATAGCCCTTCGTACATCAGCTGATATCTCAAAGTGCTGTACAGAAACTCAGCCTAAAACCCCAAACAGCAAGCAATGCAGGTGTAGAAGCACGGTGGTTAGGAAAAACTCCCTAGAAAGGCCAAAACCTAGGAAGAAACCTAGAGAGGAACCAGGCTATGCGGGGTGGCCAGTCCTCTTCTGGCTGTGCCGGGTAGAGATTATGACAGAACATGGCCAAGATGTTCAAATGTTCATAAATGACCAGCAGGGTCATTAGTCTAGTCTATATCCCCCACACTGTCCCTGTTTATGGCCTCTAGTCTATATCCCCCACACTGTCCCTGTTTATGGCCTCTAGTCTATATCCCCCACACTGTCCCTGTTTATGGCCTCTAGTCTTTATCCCCCACACTGTCCCTGTTTATGGCCTCTAGTCTATATCCCCCACACTGTCCCTGTTTATGGGCTCTAGTCTATATCCCCCACACTGTCCCTGTTTATGGCCTCTAGTCTATATCCCCCACACTGTCCCTGTTTATGGGCTCTATATCCCCCACACTGTCCCTGTTTATGGCCTCTAGTCTATATGTTGAGACAGTCCATTCCCTGATATACCCGCACCAGAGCATCTCTCTCTCGCTCCCTGTATGTTGACGTTCACTTCAATACCAACATGGCCTCTTTTCGCTACCTACCAACTGGGTCAGAGAAAACATCTTGATAGGGTTTTAGTCGTTTAGTTCTGGCTGTCTGTATCACCTCTCCAGTCGTCATACCCAAGCTTAACACTAACCATTTTTAATTAGGCTACTAAAATCATTCTGATTTAAAGACGAATGCAGTTTAGCGGTATTAATGGGCTGCCTTCGGGACCATGCAGACGGCTCAGAGCTGGTGGGAAGGCTGTTTACCTGGATGGCAGATAGCCAGGTGAATAGAACGAAACATACACATGATGACCGCTCCATAGAGAGAGAGACCGCTCCGTAGAGAGAGACCGCTCCGTAGAGAGAGAGACCGCTCCGTAGAGAGAGAGACCGCTCCGTAGAGAGAGACCGCTCCGTAGAGAGAGACCGCTCCGTAGAGAGAGACCGATTCCGTAGAGAGAGAGACCGATTCCGTAGAGAGAGAGACCGATTCCGTAGAGAGAGAGACCGATTCCGTAGAGAGAGAGACCGATTCCGTAGAGAGACCGATTCCGTAGAGAGAGACCGATTCCGTAGAGAAGACCGATTCCGTAGAGAGAGCGCTCCGTAGAGAGAGAGGCGCTCCGTAGAGAAGAGAGGGCGCTCCGTAGAGAAGAGAGGCGCTCCGTAAGGGGCGCTCCGTAGAGAGAGGGCGCTCCGTAGAGAGAGGGCGCTCCGTAGAAGAGAGGGCGCTCCGTAGAGAAGGCGCTCCGTAGAGGAGGCGCTCCGTAGAGAGGGCGCTCCGTAGAGAGGCGCTCCGTAGAGGGAGAGGGCGCTCCGTAGAGGGAGAGGGCGCTCCGTAGAGGGAGAGGGCGCTCCGTAGAGGGAGAGGGCGCTCCGTAGAGGGAGAGGGCGCTCCGTAGAGAGAGAGGGCGCTCCGTAGAGGGAGAGGGCGCTCCGTAGAGGGAGAGGGCGCTCCGTAGAGGGAGAGGGCGCTCCGTAGAGGGAGAGGGCGCTCCGTAGGGAGAGAGAGGCGCTCCGTAGGGAGGAGAGAAGGGCGCTCCGTAGGGAGAGAGGGGCGCTCCGTAGGGAGAGGGGCGCTCCGTAGGGAGAGAGAGGGCGCTCCGTAGGGAGAGAGAGGGCGCTCCGTAGGGAGAGAGAGGCTCCGTAGGGAGAGAGAGGCTCCGTAGGGAGAGAGGGCGCTCCGTAAGGGAGAGAGGCGCTCCGTAGGGAGAGAGGGCGCTCCGTAGGGAGAGGGGCGCTCGTAGGGAGAGAAAGCGCTCCGTAGGGAGAGAGGGCGCTCCGTAGGGAGAGAAGGCGCTCCGTAGGGAGAGGGGGCGCTCCGTAGGAGAGAAAGCTCCGTAGGGAGAGGGCGCTCCGTAGGGAGAGAGGGCGCTCCGTAGGGAAGGGGGCGCTCCGTAGGGAGAGGGGGCGGCTCCGTAGGGGAGAGGGGGCGGCTCCGTAAGGAGAGGGGCGCTCCGTAGGGAGAGAGGACGCTCCGTAGGGAGAGAGGCGGCTCCGTAGGGAGAAGACGCTCCGTAAGAGAGGGGGCGGCTCCGTAGGGAGAGAGGTCAGCTCCGTAGGGAAGAGGACGGCTCCGTAGGGAGAGAGGACGCTCCGTAGGAGAGAAGGACGCTCCGTAGGAGAGAGGACGGCTCCGTAGGGGAGAGAGGACGGCTCCGTAGAGGGAGAGAGGGACGGCTCCGTAGGGAGAGAGGACGGCTCCGTAGGGAGAGGGACGGCTCCGTAGGGAGAGAGGGCAGCTCCGTAGGGAAGAGGACGGCTCCGTAGGGAGAGAGGACGGCTCCGTAGGGAGAGAGGACGGCTCCGTAGGGAGAGGGGCGTGCTCCCGTAGGGAGAGGGACGGCTCCGTAGGGGAGAGGGCGCTCCGTAGGGAGAGGGCGGCTCCGTAGGGAGAGAGGACGGCTCCGTAGGGAGAGGGACGGCTCCGTAGGGAGAAGGACGGCTCCGTAGGGAGAGAGGACGGCTCCGTAGGGGAGAGAGGACGTGCTCCGTAGGGAGAGGGACGGCTCCGTAGGGGAGAGAGGGACGGCTCCGTAGGGAGAGAGGGACGGCCCGTAGGGAGAGAGGACGGCTCCGTAGGGAGAGGGACGGCTCCGTAGGGAGAGGGGCGGCTCCGTAGGGGAGAGGGACGGCTCCGTAGGGAGAGAGGACGTGCTCCGTAGGGAGAGAGGACGGCTCCGTAGGGAGAGAGGGACGGCTCCGTAGGGAGAGAGGACGGCTCCGTAGGGAGAGAGGACGGCTCCGTAGGGAGAGAGGACGGCTCCCGTAGGGGAGAGAGGACGGCTCCGTAGGGAGAGAGGACGGCTCCGTAGGGAGAGAAGGACGGCTCCGTAGGGAGAGAGGACGCTCCGTAGGGAGAGAGGGACGGCTCCGTAGGGAGAGAGGACGCCTCCGTAGGGAGAGGGACGGCTCCGTAGGGAGAGAGGCGGCTCCGTAGGGAGAGAGGGCGGCTCCGTAGGGAGAGAGGGGCGGCTCCGTAGGGAGAGAAGGGCGGCTCCGTAGGGAGAGAGGGCGCTCCGTAGGGAGAGAGAGGCTCCGTAGGGAGAGAGAGCGCTCCGTAGGGAGAAGCTCCGTAGAGAGAGGGCGCTCCGTAGGGAGAGGGCGCTCCGTAGGGAGAGAGAGGGCGCTCCGTAGGGAGAGGAGGGCGCTCCAGGGAGGGGCGCTCCGTAGGGAGAGGGGGCTCCGTAGGGAGAGGGTGCCTCCGTAGGGGAGAGGGCGGCTCCGTAGGGAGAGGGGCGGCTCCGTAGGGAGAGGGGGCGGCTCCGTAGGGAGAGGGGGCGGCTCCGTAGGGAGAGGGGGCGGCTCCGTAGGGAGAGGGGACGGCTCCGTAGGGAGAGGGACGGCTCCGTAGGGGAGAGGACGGCTCCGTAGGGAGAGGGCGGCTCCGTAGGGAGAAGGGAGGCTCCGTAGGGAGGAGGCTCCGTAGGGAGAGAGGACGGCTCCGTAGGGAGAGGGGACGGCTCCGTAGGGAGAGAGGGCGGCTCCGTAGGGGAGGAGGGACGGCTCCGTAGGGAGAGAGGACGGCTCCGTAGGGAGAGAGGACGGCTCCGTAGGGAGAGAGGGGAAGGGAGAGAGGACGGCTCCGTGAAGAGGACGGCTCCGTAGGGAGAAGGGGACGCTCCGTAGGGGAGAGAGGACGGCTCCCGTAGGGGAGAGGGACGGCTCCGTAGGGAGAGAGACGGCTCCGTAGGGAGAGAACGGCTCCGTAGGGAGAGGACGGCTCCGTAGGGAGAGAGGACGGCTCCGTAGGGAGAGAGGACGGCTCCGTAGGGAGAGGGGACGGCTCCGTAGGGAGAGAGGACGGCTCCGTAGGGAGAGAGGACGGCTCCGTAGGGAGAGAGGACGGCTCCGTAGGGAGAGAGGGCGCTCCGTAGGGAGAGAGGGCGGCTCCGTAGGGAGAGAGGGCGGCTCCGTAGGGAGAGAGGACGGCTCCGTAGGGAGAGAGGCGCTCCCACGTAGGGAGAGAGGACGGCTCCGTAGGGAGAAGGGCGGCTCCGTAGGGAGAGAGGACGGCTCCGTAGGGAGAAGGACGGCTCCGTGGGGGAGAGAGGAGCTCCCGTAGGGAGAGAGGACGGCTCCGTAGGGAGAGGACGCTCCGTAGGGAGAGAGGACGGCTCCCAGTAGGGAGAGGAGGACGGCTCCGTAGGGAGAGAGGACGGCTCCGTAGGGAGAGAGGAGGGCTCCGTGGGGAGAGAGGACGGCTCCGTAGGGAGAGAGGACGGCTCCGTAGGGAGAGAGGACGGCTCCGTAGGAAGAGAGGACTCCGTAGGGAGAGAGGACGGCTCCGTAGGGGGAGAGAGGACGGCTCCGTAGGGAGAGAGGACGGCTCCGTAGGGAGAGAGGGCGGCTCCGTAGGGGGAGGGAGAGGGACGGCTCCGTAGGGAGAGAGGAGGCTCCGTAGGGAGAGAGGGCGGCTCCGTAGGGAGAGAGCGCTCCGTAGGGAGAGAGGGCGGCTCCGTTCTCAGAACTCCGAGGACGGCTCCGTAGGGGAGAGAGGGCGCTCCGTAGGGAGAGAGGGGGCTCCGTAGGGAGAGAGACGCTCCGTAGGGAGAGAGGACGGCTCCGTAGGGAGAGGGAAATCCGTAGGGAGAGAGGACGGCTCCGTAGGGAGAGAGGACGGCTCCGTAGGGAGAAGGACGGCTCCGTAGGGAGAGGACGGCTCCGTAGGGGGAGAGAGGACGGCTCCGTAGGGAAGAGGACGGCTCCGTAGGGAGAGAGGACGGCTCCGTAGGGAGAGAGGACGGCTCCGTAGGGAGAGAGGAGCGCTCCGTAGGGAGAGGGCGGCTCCGTAGGGAGAGAGGGCGGCTCCGTAGGGAGAGGACGGCTCCGTAGGGAGAGAGGGCGCTCCGTAGGGAGAGGGCGCTCCGTAGAGAGGACGGCTCCGTAGGGAGAGAGGACGCTCCGTAGGGAGAGGGACGGCTCCGTAGGGAGAGAGGACGCTCCGTAGGGAGAGAGGGGCGGCTCCGTAGGGAGAGGGCGCTCCGTAGGGAGAGAGGGCGGCTCCGTAGGGAGAGAGGACGGCTCCCGTAGGGAGAGAGGACGGCTCCGTAGGGAGAGAGGACGGCTCCGTAGGGGGAGAGAGGACGGCTCCGTAGGGAGAGAGGACGGCTCCGTAGGGAGAGAGGGCGGCTCCGTAGGGAGAGAGGACGGCTCCGTAGGGAGAGAGGACGGCTCCGTAGGGAGAGAGGGCGGCTCCGTAGGGAAGAGCTCCGTAGGACGGCTCCGTAGGGAGAGAGGGCGCTCCGTAGGGAGAGGACGAAGTAGGGAGAAGGGCGCTCCGTAGGGAGAGAGGCGGCTCCGTAGGGAGAGAGGACGGCTCCGTAGGGAGAGAGGGACGGCTCCGTAGGGAGAGAGGACGGCTCCGTAGGGAGAGAGGGCGGCTCCGTAGGGAGAGAGGAGGGCTCCGTAGGGAGAGAGGACGGCTCCGTAGGGGGAGAGAGGCGGCTCCGTAGGGAGAGAGGACGGCTCCGTAGGGGAGAGAGGACGCTCCGTAGGGAGAGAGGACGGCTCCGTAGGGAGAGAGGCGGCTCCGTAGGGAGAGAGGACGGCTCCGTAGGGAGAGAGGACGGAGAGGGACTCCCGTAGGGAGAGAGGACGGCTCCGTAGGGAGAGGGACGGCTCCGTAGGGAGAGAGGACGGCTCCGTAGGGAGAGAGGACGGCTCCGTAGGGAGAGAGGACGGCTCCGTAGGGAGAGAGGACGGCTCCGTAGGGAGAGAGGACGGCTCCGTAGGGAGAGAGGACGGCTCCGTAGGGAGAGACGGCTCCGGACGAGGACGGCTCCGTAGGGAGAGAGGACGGCTCCGTAGGGAGAGAGGACGGCTCCGTAGGGAGAGAGGGCGGCTCCGTAGGGAGAGAGGAACTCCGTAGGGAGAGAGAGGGCGCTCCGTAGGGAGAGAGAGGGCGCTCCGTAGGGAGAGAGAGGGCGCTCCGTAGGGAGAGAGAGGGCGCTCCGTAGGGAGAGAGAGGGCGCTCCGTAGGGAGAGAGGGCGCTCCGTAGGGAGAGGCGCTCCGTAGGGAGGAGAGAGGGCGCTCCGTAGGGAGAGGGGCGCTCCGTAGGGAGGGGGGCGCTCCGTAGGGAGAGGGGCGGCTCCGTAGGGAGAGGGGGCGCTCCGTAGGGAGAGGGGGCGCTCCGTAGGGAGAGGGGGCGGCTCCGTAGGGAGAGGGGGCGGCTCCGTAGGGAGAGAGGACGGCTCCGTAGGGAGAGAGGACGGCTCCGTAGGGAGAGGGACGGCTCCGTAGGGAGAGAGGAAGCGCTCCGTAGGGAGAGAGGACGGCTCCGTAGGGAGAGGGACGGCTCCGTAGGGAGAGAGGACGGCTCCGTAGGGAGAGGACGGCTCCGTAGGGAGAGAGGACGGCTCCGTAGGGAGAGAGGGCGGCTCCGTAGGGAGAGGGCGGCTCCGTAGGGAGAGAGGGCGCTCCGTAGGGAGAGGGCGGCTCCGTAGGGAGAGAGGGCGGCTCCGTAGGGAGAGAGGACGGCTCCGTAGGGGAGAGGGGCGGCTCCGTAGGGAGAGGGACGGCTCCGTAGGGAGAGAGGACGGCTCCGTAGGGGAGAGAGGGCGGCTCCGTAGGGAGAGGACGGCTCCGTAGGGGGAGAGAGGACGGCTCCGTAGGGAGAGAGGACGGCTCCGTAGGGAGAGAGGACGGCTCCGTAGGGAGAGAGGACGGCTCCGTAGGGAGAGAGGACGGCTCCGTAGGGAGAGAGGACGGCTCCGTAGGGAGAGAGGGACGGCTCCGTAGGGAGAGAGGGCGCTCCGTAGGGAGAGAGGACGGCTCCGTAGGGAGAGAGGACGGCTCCGTAGGGAGAGAGGACGGCTCCGTAGGGAGAGAGGACGGCTCCGTAGGGAGAGAGGGCGCTCCGTAGGGAGAGAGGGCGCTCCGTAGGGAGAGAGGGCGCTCCGTAGGGAGAGAGGGCGCTCCGTAGGGAGAGAGGGCGGCTCCGTAGGGAGAGAGGACGGCTCCGTAGGGAGAGAGGACGGCTCCGTAGGGAGAGAGGACGGCTCCGTAGGGAGAGAGGACGGCTCCGTAGGGAGAGAGGACGGCTCCGTAGGGAGAGAGGACGGCTCCGTAGGGAGAGAGGACGGCTCCGTAGGGAGAGAGGACGGCTCCGTAGGGAGAGAGGACGGCTCCGTAGGGAGAGAGGACGGCTCCGGTTAATTGAACCATAAAGGAATGTTTTCTCAGGGAGCCTGGAATGAATCATTCCCCCTCCACACACACACTTCATCAAATTCGATATGGCAACAAAAGTGCGTGCTCATCGAGCAGAAGGCAGCAGACGTGTGTGTGTGTGTGTGTGTGTGTGTGTGTGTGTGTGTGTGTCGCTGTAGTGGTGTGGTTTCAGGAGACCCGTTGTGTGTTCTGTCCCTGCTAAAACGTGTTCACTAGGACACACCAAACTGAAACGTGTTCACTAGGACACGCCTAACTGAAACGTGTTCACTAGGACACGCCAAACTGAAACGTGTTCACTAGGACACGCCTAACTGAAACGTGTTCACGGGGACACGCCTAACTGAAACGTGTTCACTAGGACACGCCTAACTGAAACGTGTTCACTAGGACACGCCTAACTGAAACGTGTTCACTAGGACACGCCTAACTGAAACGTGTTCACTGGGACACGCCTAACTGAAACGTGTTCACTGGGACACGCCTAACTGAAAAGTGTTCACGGGGACACGCCTAACTGAAACGTGTTCACTAGGACACGCCTAACTGAAACGTGTTCACTAGGACACGCCTAACTGAAACGTGTTCACTAGGACACGCCTAACTGAAACGTGTTCACTAGGACATGCCTAACTGAAACGTGTTCACTAGGACACGCCTAACTGAAACGTGTTCACGGGGACACGCCTAACTGAAACGTGTTCACGGGGACACGCCTAACTGAAACGTGTTCACTGGGACACGCCTAACTGAAACGTGTTCACTAGGACACGCCTAACTGAAACGTGTTCACTAGGACACGCCTAACTGAAACGTGTTCACGGGGACACGCCTAACTGAAACGTGTTCACGGGGACACGCCTAACTGAAACGTGTTCACAGGGACACGCCTAACTGAAACGTGTTAGAAGTTGGATGCAACCCTACATTGTACATGTTCAGGTTGTACCTTTCCAAGTTCAGATGGGATTTCGACTGTTTGTGCCTAGTGAACAGAGCCGCTTGTCTCTGATCTGCTAACAAGTGCTGAGAAGCTACATCTGTTCTGTGTCACTAAGAGACTAAAGGAGAGATAGGAGGAGGGGAAAGGGAGGAGCAGAGATATGAAGGGGAGGAGGAGGGGAAAGGGAGGAGCAGAGAGATGAAGAGGGGGAAAGGGAGGAGCAGAGAGATGAAGAGGCGGAGGGGGAAAGGGAGGAGATGAAGAGGAGGCGGGGGGAAAGGTAGGAGATGAAGAGGAGGAGGGGGAAAGGGAGGAGCAGAGATGAAGAGGAGGAGGGGGGAAAGGGAGGAGCAGAGAGATGAAGAGGAGGAGGGGGGGAAAGGGAGGAGCAGAGAGATGAAGAGGAGGAGGGGGAAAGGGAGGAGCAGAGAGATGAAGAGGAGGAGGGGGAGGAGCAGAGAGATGAAGAAGAGGAGAGGAGGGGCATTCAGCTTCATTAATTAGCGCTAGCAGAGATTAGCTCGTTCTCACCTTTAAGCACCATTGATTCACTGTCCTGATCGTAATGGAAAGCGTATTCTAACAGGTAAATCCAGGATAAGGGTTAAATGAACCGGCAGAATGAAAGTAGGTGTAATGATAAAGGGGTTAATGAAGGGACTGTAATGTTGCTTCCATCCCCAATAAGGCCTGATGAGATACTTAACCAAGGGACACAAAGGAACCAGGGGAAATTAGTGACATTAATTGTAGCAGGAAGGAGGTTAGTGGGTTTTGTGTCTGTCTGAATTCCTTAGTTTCTGACTGTGTCACCCAGAACGATCGTGGTGGTATGGCTCAATGGACTTCTCCACATTTTGCATCCGGGCAAATTATGAC
Organism: Oncorhynchus masou masou; assembly: GCF_036934945.1. Taxonomy (NCBI): domain Eukaryota; kingdom Metazoa; phylum Chordata; class Actinopteri; order Salmoniformes; family Salmonidae; genus Oncorhynchus; species Oncorhynchus masou. Next base: position 83,317,359 of record NC_088239.1, on the reverse strand, counting down.
GAGGATATTTTTCTCAAATGAAAATAGTTTTCAATTAACATCAACCATCCAATCAAACTTTATTTATCACATTTCTATCCTAAACATAATGTGTGTGTTATTTATTTCGTCTTTACAGGGAACATCCACTGAGCCGACCAATTGGAGAATGTGTCCTTCTCTCTATCTAAAATGAATAAATGAAGCTGAAAGCTAAACAGGCTAAAAGTGGTTGTTGGACATTCTTCTTGACTTGATGTGTGTTGTTTATTTGTGTTTGTACAGCGGGAACCTCCGCTGACCCCGCCGTGCCGTCCCCACCCCTTCCTGATACCCTTCCCGTGGAAACACAGCTCCCCACTGCCGAAGAGATGGAAGTCACGGACGATGACATCATAGCAGGTAGGAGAACACCTGGACACACACACTACCTCGTAGACTGTTGTCTACAGGACTCCTAGCTCTTAGCTGGACACACACTACCTAGTAGACTGTTGTCTACAGGACTCCTAGCTTTTACCTGAACACACACACACACTACCTAGTGGCAGTGTAGCCTAGTGGTTAGAGCATTGGACTAGTAACCCGAAAGGTTGCAAGTTCAAATCCCGAGCTGACAAGGTACAAAATCTGTCGTTCTGCCCCTGAACAGGCAGTTAACCCACTGTTCCTAGGCCGTCATTGAAAATAAGAATTTGTTCTTAACTGACTTGCCTGGTAAAATAAAGGTTACAATAAGAACATTTTTTTTATTTTTTTTATTTTTTTATTTAAACTTTAAACTTTTATTTAACTAGGCACGTCAGTTAAGAGAAAATTCTTATTTCCAATGACGGCCTACCGGAAGACAAAAGGCCTCCTGCAGGAACGGGGACCTGGGATTAAACATAAATACAATATAAATATAGGACAAAACACACTTCACAAGAGAGACAACACTACATAAAGAAAGACCTAAGACAACACATCATGGTAGCAACCAAACATGGTAGCAGCATGGTGGCAACCCAACATGTATCAGCATGCTGGCAACACAACATGGTATCAGCATGGTGGCAGCCCAACGTGGTGGCAGCCCAACGTGGTGGCAACCCAACATGGTAGCAGAACAACATGGTAGCAGAATTGGTAGCAACCCAACATGGTGGCAACCCAACAATGTGGCAACCCAACATGGTATCAGCAGGGTAGCAAACCAACATGGTGGCAACCCAACATGGTATCAGCATGGTAGCAACCCAACATGGTATCAGCATGGTAGCAACCCAACATGGTAGCAGATTTGTGGCAACCCAACATGGTGGCAACCCAACATGGTAGCAGCATGGTAGAAACCCAACATGGTAGCAGCATGGTGGCAACCCAACATGGTGGCAACCCAACATGGTGGCAACCCAACATGGTGGCAACCCAACATGGTGGCAGCATGGTAGCAGAACAACATGGTAGCAGAATTGGTAGCAACCCAACATGGTGGCAACCCAACATGGTGGCAACCCAACATGGTGGCAACCCAACAATGTGGCAACCCAACAATGTGGCAACCCAACATGGTAGCAACCCAGCATGGTAGCAACATGGTGGCAGCCCAACATGGTGGCAGCCCAACATGGTGGCAGCCCAACATGGTGGCAGCCCAACATGGTAGCAGCCCAACATGGTAGCAGCCCAACATGGTAGCAGCCCAACATGGTAGCAGCATGGTAGCAACACAACGTGGTAGCAACCCAACATGGTATCAACCCAACATGTTATCAACCCAACATGGTGGCAACAACACATAGTGGCAACAACACATGACAACAACATGGTACAAACATTATTGGGCACAGACAACAGCACAAAGGACAAGGTAGAGACAACAACACATCACACAAAGCAGCCACAACTGTCAGTAAGAGTGTCCATGATTGAGTCTTTGAATGAAGAGGTTGAGATAAAATTGTCCAGTTTGAGTGTTTGTTGCAGCTCGTTCCAGTCGCTAGCTGCAGTGAACTGAAAAGAGGAGCGACCCAGAGATGTGGGTGCTTCGGTGACCTTTAACAGAATGTGACTGGCAGAACGGGTGTTATATGTGGAGGATGAGGGCTGCAGTAGATATTTCAGATAGGGGGGAGTGAGGCCTAAGAGGGTTTTATAAATAAGCATCAACCAGTGGGTCTTGCGACAGGTATACAGAGATGACCAGTTTACAGAGGAGTATAGAGTGCAGTGATGTGTCCTATAAGGAGCATGTCCAATCGTTAGTATCTTGCATTGCCATTGGCCTGTCAAGAAGCACATGGGATTTCCATGACTATACTCTAATTACTGAGTTAGAGTAACACAGTTCACACTGTTGAGTTGTGATAGGTCGGTAGTGTTGAGTAACAGTGTTGTGATAGGCCGGTGGTGTTGAGTAACAGTGTTGTGATAGGTCGGTAGTGTTGAGTAACAGTGTTGTGATAGGTCGGTAGTGTTGAGTAACAGTGTTGTGATAGGCCGGTGGTGTGGCGTTGTGATGGACCGGTGGTGTTGAGTCACAGAGAGTTGTGATAGGCCGGTGGCGTTGAGTCACAGAGAGTTGTGATAGGATGGTGGCGTTGAGTCACAGAGAGTTGTGATAGGATGGTGGCGTTGAGTCACAGAGAGTTGTGATAGGATGGTGGCGTTGAGTCACAGAGAGTTGTGATAGGATGGTAGTGTGTTCAGCGTCGGTGTTATGACAGTCACTGGACTGCCTATCCTGACAGTCTCAGACCCGTAGGCCTCTGGTCAACTTTAGAGAGAAGGATGAGAGAGGGGAGTCCAGTAGGACGAGAGGGGGAGTCAGTAGGATGAGAGGGGGGGGAGTCCAGTAGGATGAGATGGGGGGGGGGAGTCCAGTAGGACGAGAGGGGGAGTCCAGTAGGACGAGAGGGGGAGTCAGTAGGATGGGGGAGCCCAGTAGGACGAGAGGAGAGTCCAACAGATAGCATAGCCACGCAGAGAGGGGGGTGGGTGGGGAGTCCAGCAGATAGCGTAGCCACGCAGAGAGGAGAGTCCAGCAGATAGCATAGCCACGCAGAGAGAGGGGGGGAGTCCAGCAGATAGCATAGCCACGCAGAGAGGAGAGTCCAGCAGATAGCCTAGCCACGCAGAGAGGAGAGTCTAGCAGATAGTATAGCCACGCAGAGAGGAGAGTCCAGCAGATAGCATAGCCACGCAGAGAGGAGAGTCCAGCAGAGAGGAGAGTCCAGCAGATAGCCTAGCCACGCAGAGAGTCCAGCAGATAGCCTAGCCACGCAGAGAGGAGAGTCCAGCAGATAGCCTAGCCACGCAGAGAGGAGAGTCCAGCAGATAGCCTAGCCACGCAGAGAGGAGAGTCCAGCAGATAGCCTAGCCACGCAGAGAGGAGAGTCCAGCAGATAGCCTAGCCACGCAGAGAGGAGAGTCCAGCAGATAGCCTAGCCACGCAGAGAGGAGAGTCCAGCAGATAGCCTAGCCACGCAGAGAGGAGAGTCCAGCAGATAGCCTAGCCACGCAGAGAGGAGAGTCCAGCAGATAGCATAGCCACGCAGAGAGAGGGGGGAGGGAGTCCAGCAGAGAGGAGAGTCCAGCAGATAGCCTAGCCACGCAGAGAGGAGAGTACAGCAGATAGCCTAGCCACGCAGAGAGGAGAGTCCAGCAGATAGCCTAGCCACTCAGAGAGGAGAGTCCAGCAGATCGCATAGCCACGCAGAGAGGAGAGTCCAGCAGATAGCCTAGCCACGCAGAGAGGAGAGTCCAGCAGATAGCCTAGCCACGCAGAGAGGAGAGTCCAGCAGATAGCCTAGCCACGCAGAGAGGAGAGTCCAGCAGATAGCCTAGCCACGCAGAGAGGAGAGTCCAGCAGATAGCCTAGCCACGCAGAGAGGAGAGTCCAGCAGATAGCCTAGCCACGCAGAGAGAGGCACAGCCTATTTCCCGATGTAACAAATATTGACACGTCTTGTGTTATACAGTGTGGAGGAAGACAATCTCCCTCTTGGTCTCTTCTTCTCTCCCTCTGTTTTACACACGGGTCAGTTTATAGAGGTCCTGGGAGTAATTAGTTGTGAACCAGCCCCTTGTCACTTCATTACCCTGTGGAGTTTGTTGGACCCGTCATGGGTTGGATTGGACTATGGATTATCAGGCACTTGACAGCAGCCTTTAGACAACATGCTGTGTCCCCATTGGCTCCCTAATCCCTATGTAGTGCACTACTTTTGACATGTCTGTGTTGCCGGCGGGATTTTCCAATCGGTCTGTCGTCACCTGCCTGTTCTCATGAGAGCACTAATTGGAGCCATTGACACACACACACACACACACACACACACACACACACACACTTTCACCTGACTGAACAGTCAAGCTGTGGACTAATGTTAGAAATGTGTTAGCTCACTAGGGGTGGGCTCCTGAGTGGCACAGCGGTCTGAGGTACTGCATCTACAGTCCCTGGTTCGATTCCAGGCTGTATTACGTCCAATTTGGAGTCCCGTAGGACGGCGCACAATTGGCCCAGTGTCATCTGGGGTCGGCCGTCATTGTTCTTAACTGACTTGCCCAGTTAGATTAAAATAATATAGGCTACCACTCTACCCCCCCTACAAATCATCCCTCCAGACCACCATACTGCTACAGTACAGAACCAGACCACCATACTGCTACAGTACAGAACCAGACAGTACAGAACCAGACAGTAGCAGAACCAGACAGTACAGAACCAGACAGTACAGAACCAGACAGTACAGAACCAGACAGTACAGAACCAGACAGTACAGAACCAGACAGTAGCAGGAGGAACCACCATACTGCTACAGTACAGAACCAGACAGTACAGAACCAGACAGTAGCAGAACCAGACAGTAGCAGAACCAGACAGTAGCAGAACCAGACAGTAGCAGAACCAGACAGTGCAGAACCAGACAGTACAGAACCAGACAGTACAGAACCAGACAATAGCAGGAGGAATCATCCCCCCAGACCACCATACTGCTACAGTACAGAACCAGACAGTAGCAGAACCAGACAGTACAGAACCAGACAGTAGCAGAACCAGACAGTAGCAGAACCAGACAGTAGCAGAACCAGACAGTAGCAGAACCAGACAGTAGCAGAACCAGACAGTACAGAACCAGACAATAGCAGGAGGAATCATCCCCCCAGACCACCATACTGCTACAGTACAGAACCAGACAGTACAGAACCAGACAGTACAGAACCAGACAGTAGCAGAACCAGACAGTAGCAGAACCAGACAGTACAGAACCAGACAGTACAGAACCAGACAATAGCAGGAGGAATCATCCCCCCAGACCACCATACTGCTACAGTACAGAACCAGACAGTACAGAACCAGACAGTACAGAACCAGACAGTAGCAGAACCAGACAGTAGCAGAACCAGACAGTACAGAACCAGACAGTACAGAACCAGACAGTACAGAACCAGACAGTAGCGAACCAGACAGTAGCGAACCAGACAGTAGCGAACCAGACAGTAGCGAACCAGACAGTAGCAGAACCAGACAGTAGCAGAACCAGACAGTAGCAGAACCAGACAGTAGCGAACCAGACAGTAGCAGAACCAGACAGTAGCAGAACCAGACAGTAGCAGAACCAGACAGTAGCAGAACCAGACAGTAGCAGAACCAGACAGTACAGAACCAGACAGTACAGAACCAGACAGTACAGAACCAGACAGTGCAGAACCAGACAGTAGCAGAACCAGACAGTAGCAGAACCAGACAGTAGCAGAACCAGACAGTAGCAGAACCAGACAGTAGCAGAACCAGACAGTACAGAACCAGACAGTACAGAACCAGACAGTACAGAACCAGACAATAGCAGGAGGAACCCCTCTTTCCACTGTCTGGTAAATGTGTCTCTCTCTGGTCTACTTTGCATATGGACATCTGAAATGCTTTCCTGGCACCGGTCATGGTAACTGTTGAAATGTCATCAGAGTTTTCCTATTCATGACTTAGATTCTTGCGGTTGTGTGTGGATGTGATTTTTCAGTGTGAAACTGAACCATGTTTTACCTCGTGCGTGTGTGTGTGTGTGTTGCTGTAATGAAGCCATTCCCAATAAATAGATAGTGTGGATATTGTTTCACAGTGTCACGAACTCTACCAGCTTGCCCTGTTTCTCAATATGTACTCAGTTTGTTCTGTAAATAAGTAGTGCGTTGTTTTAGCTTTAAAGATCTGGGATTTGGCTTGATATTGAAACGGCATCAAGGCTGTTAACTGTTGTGAAACTGACTAAATGTTTTATTTTAAGTGAGGAGAGGAGAGGATCGACAATAGCTTGCAAGCCCGTCTCTGTTTTAGTAATCCGGCTAACAGATGTAATACCGCCTTAAGAAATGGACAAACACTTTGTCAATATGTGAAAAATGAGAGCTGAAAAATGATAAATTGTCAAGCATGTCTGGGGGTATTGACTGGTCTGCAGTAAGCCAACCCGCCAGCTCGGCCCGGCCTGAGAGCGTATTTTTGTTTTTAATAACGTCGAGCCATGCAGTGATTGCTTACAACGCTATCCTCGCTTACTGATTAGCGCCCTTTGTGCAGCGTTAACACCCAGCTGTGTGTGGAACAACATGGCTCTGAGACTCAACTTACAGAAATTACTTAAAAAAAAAAAAAACGTTTTGTTTTGAGGTCTGATTGCTGGGGCCTCGTGGTGATCTGGTTGCTGGGGCCTCGTGGTGATCTGATTGCTGGGGCCTCGTGGTGATCTGGTTGCTGGGGCCTCGTGGTGATCTGGTTGCTGGGGCCTCGCGGTGATCTGGTTGCTGGGGCATCGCGGTGATCTGGTTGCTGGGGCCTCGTGGTGATCTGGTTGCTGGGGCCTCGCGGTGATCTGGTTGCTGGGGCCTCGCGGTCATCTGGTTGCTGGGGCCTCGTGGTGATCTGGTTGCTGGGGCCTCGCGGTGATCTGGTTGCTGGGGCCTCGCGGTGATCTGGTTGCTGGGGCCTCGCGGTGATCTGGTTGCTGGGGCCTCGCGGTGATCTGGTTGCTGGGGCCTCGCGGTGATCTGGTTGCTGGGGCCTCGTGGTGATCTGGTTGCTGGGGCCTCGTGGTGATCTGGTTGCTGGGGCCTCGCGGTGATCTGGTTGCTGGGGCCTCGTGGTGATCTGGTTGCTGGGGCCTCGTGGTGATCTGGTTGCTGGGGCCTCGTGGTGATCTGGTTGCTGGGGCCTCGCGGTGATCTGGTTGCTGGGGCCTCGCGGTGATCTGGTTGCTGGGGCCTCGCGGTGATCTGGTTGCTGGGGCCTCGCGGTGATCTGGTTGCTGGGGCCTCGCGGTGATCTGGTTGCTGGGGCCTCGCGGTGATCTGGTTGCTGGGACGGCCCACAGCTGAATCTAGTTGATGATCCCTGGTGTGTGTGTGTGTGTGTACAGGGATGTTCTCTCTCCCTGCGTACCCCTAACCCTTCCTCTCTCCTCCCCTCTCCTTCCTCTCTCCTCTCCTTCCTCTCTCCTCCCCTTCCTCTCTCCTCCCCTTCCTCTCTCCTACCCTTCCTCTCTCCTCCCCTTCCTCTCCCCTCATCCTCCCCTTCCCTTCCTCTCCCCTCTCTTCCCCCTCCTCTCTCTCTCCATGCCATACCTTTCATCTCCTCCACTACCAACCAAGCTGCCAGCCATGCTTAGGTGCATACTGTGTACACACACACACGCGCACACGCACACGCACACACACACACACACACACTACCAGCATGCTACATGCCGCTACAATACACTGGTTTTCTAATAGCCTTATTCCGTAATGGGGACTCATTGCTCAGGATGGAAGCTTTGCATGGAGGAGGAGAGAAAATGTAGGTTATAGATGAGGGGATCAAAGCACACAGTGATATTGATTGTTGCTATGGTTTTACTTCCCAACCAATCAGAGAAACATGTCAAAATAAATGTAAGACGTCAGCTGTGCAGGGTGTGGCTGGGTGTGTGGTGTGGCTGGGTGTGTGGTGTGGCTGGGTGTGTTGTGTGGCTGGGTGTGTTGTGTGGCTGGGTGTGTTGTGTGGCTGGGTGTGTTGTGTGGCTGGCTAGGCCTCGTGGTGATCTGGTTGCTGGGGCCTCGCGGTGATCTGGTTGCTGGGGCCTCGTGGTGATCTGGTTGCTGGGGCCTCGTGGTGATCTGGTTGCTGGGGCCTCGCGGTGATCTGGTTGCTGGGGCCTCGCGGTGATCTGGTTGCTGGGGCCTCGTGGTCATCTGGTTGCTGGGGCCTCGCGGTGGTCTGATTGTGTGTGTGTGTACAGGGATGTTCTCTCTCCCTGCGTACCCCTAACCCTTCCTCTCTCCTCCCCTCTCCTTCCTCTCTCCTCCCCTTCCTCTCTCCTACCCTTCCTCTCTCCTACCCTTCCTCTCTCCTCCCCTTCCTCTCTCCTACCCTTCCTCTCTCCTCCCCTTCCTCTCCCCTCTCTTCCCCTTCCTCTCTCTCTCCATGCCATACCTTTCATCTCCTCCACTACCAACCAAGCTGCCAGCCATGCTTAGGTGCATACTGTGTACACACACACACACACACACACACACACACACACACACACACACACACACACACACACACACACACACACTACCAGCATGCTACATGCCGCTACAATACACTGGTTTTCTAATAGCCTTATTCCGTAATGGGGACTCACTGCTCAGGATGGAAGCTTTGCATGGAGGAGGAGAGAAAATGTAGGTTATAGATGAGGGGATCAAAGCACACAGTGATATTGATTGTTGCTATGGTTTTACTTCCCAACCAATCAGAGAAACATGTCAAAATAAATGTAAGACGTCAGCTGTGCAGGGTGTGGCTGGGTGTGTTGTGTGGCTGGGTGTGTTGTGTGGCTGGGTGTGTTGTGTGGCTGGGTGTGTTGTGTGGCTGGGTGTGTTGTGTGGCTGGGTGTGTTGTGTGGCTGGGTGTGTTGTGTGGCTGGGTGTGTTGTGTTGTGTGGCAGGGTGTGTTGTGTTGTGTGGCTGGGTGTGTTGTGTTGTGTGGCTGGGTGTGTTGTGTTGTGTGGCTGGGTGTGTTGTGTTGTGTGGCTGGGTGTGTTGTGTTGTGTGGCTGGGTGTGTTGTGTTGTGTGGCTGGGTGTGTTGTGTTGTGTGGCTGGGTGTGTTGTGTTGTGTGGCTGGGTGTGTTGAGTTGTGTGGCAAGATGTTGCGGTGTTAGAGATGCTTCATTAATCCAGGACTAGATTTGAGAAACCCGTTGTAGGGAATGAAGGATGTAGAGAAATGAGATTCATATTAGGGTCCTTTGAGATTAATGGATAGGTAGGATGTAAATATGGGGGTGTCTATATGGATGGGTAGGATGTAAATATGGGGGTGTCTATATGGATGGGTAGGTAGGTAGGATGTAAATATGGGGGTGTCTATATGAATGGATAGGTAGGATGTAAATATGGGGGTGTCTATATGGATGGGTAGGATGTAAATATGGGGGTGTCTATATGGATGGGTAGGTAGGTAGGATGTAAATATGGGGGTGTCTATATGAATGGATAGGTAGGATGTAAATATGGGGGTGTCTATATGGATGGGTAGGATGTAAATATGGGGGTGTCTATATGGATGGGTAGGTAGGTAGGATGTAAATATGGGGGTGTCTATATGAATGGATAGGTAGGATGTAAATATGGGGTTGTCTATATGGATGGGTAGGATGTAAATATGGGGGTGTCTATATGGTGTCTGTTTGTTCCAACTGGTTGGGAATGTAAACGGGTGAAATATTTGGCTGCCTGTCTGGTCCCCCCTGGCTGTCTGTCTGGTCCCCCCCCTGTCTGTCTGTCTGGTCCCCCCCTGGCTGCCTGTCTGGTCCCCCCCTGGCTGTCTGTCTGGTCCCCCCCTGGCTGTCTGTCTGGTCGCCCCCGGCTGTCTGTCTGGTCCCCCTGGCTGTCTGTCTGGTCCCCCTGGCTGTCTGTCTGGTCCCCCTGGCTGTCTGTCTGGTCCCCCCTGTCTGTCTGGTCCCCCCTGGCTGTCTGTCTGGTCCCCCTGGCTGTCTGTCTGGTCGCCCCGGCTGTCTGTCTGGTCCCCCTGGCTGTCTGTCTGGTCCCCCTGGCTGTCTGTCTGGTCCCCCTGGCTGTCTGTCTGGTCCCCCTGGCTGTCTGTCTGGTCCCCCTGGCTGTCTGTCTGGTCCCCCTGGCTGCCTGCCTGGTCGCCCCCGGCTGTCTGTCTGGTCCCCCCTGTCTGTCTGTCTGGTCCCCCCTGTCTGTCTGTCTGGTCCCCCCCCGGCTGTCTGTCTGGTCCCCCCTGTCTGTCTGTCTGGTCCCCCCGCCTGTCTGTCTCGTCTTTTGAGACGTCTGTCTGGGGCATTTGAGTGTCACATCCACTCCTCTTCTCTCCTCTTTCATCCCTTTTCTTCTCCTCTCTCCTCCCTTCTCCCCTCTCCTCCCTTCTCCTCTCTCCTCCCTTCTCATTTACATTTACATTTAAGTCATTTAGCATTCTCCCCTCTCCTCCCTTCTCCCCTCTCCTCCCTTCTCCCCTCTCCTCCCTTCTCCCCTCTCCTCCCTTCTCCCCTCTCCTCCCTTCTCCTCTCTCCTCCCTACTCCTCTCTCCCCCTCTCCTCCTCTCTCCCCTCTCCTCCCTTCTCCTCTCTCCTCCCTTCTCCTCTCTCCTCCCTTCTCCTCTCTCCTCCCCCTTCTCCTCTCTCCTCCCTTCTCCTCTCCCTCCTCTCTCCTCCCTTCTCCTCTCTCCCCTCTTCTCCCCTCTCCTCCCTTCTCCTCTCTCCTCCCTCCTCCCTTCTCCTCTCTCATCCCTTCTCCCCTCTCCTCCCTTCTCCCCTCTCCTCCCTTCTCATTTCTCCTCCCTTCTCCTCCCTTCTCCTCTCTCCTCCCTTCTCCTCTCTTCTCCCGTCTTCTCCCCTCTCCTACCTTCTCCTCTCTCCTCCCTTCTCCTCTCTCCTCCTCTCTCCTCCCTTCTCCTCTCTCCCCTCTTCTCCCCTCTCCTCCCTTCTCCTCTCTCCCTCCCTCCTCCCTTCTCCTCTCTCATCCCTTCTCCCCTCTCCTCCCTTCTCCCCTCTCCTCCCTTCTCATTTCTCCTCCCTTCTCCTCCCTTCTCCTCTCTCCTCCCTTCTCCTCTCTTCTCCCCGTCTTCTCCCCTCTCCTACCTTCTCCTCTCTCCTCCCTTCTCCTCTCTCCCTCCTCTCTCCTCCCTTCTCCTCCCTTCTCCTCTCTCCCTCCCCCTTCTCCCCTCTCCCCTCCCTTCTCCTCTCTCCTCCCTTCTCCTCCTCTCCCTCCCTTCTCCTCTCTCCCTCCTCTCTCCTCCCTTCTCCTCTCTCCCCTCTTCTCCCCTCTCCTCCCTTCTCCTCTCTCCCTCCCTTCTCCCCCTCTCCTCCCTTCTCCTCTCTCCTCCCCCTTCTCCTTTCTCCTCCCTTCTCCTCTCTCCTCCCTTCTCCTCTCTTCTCCCCTCTCCTCCCTTCTCCCCTCTCCTACCTTCTCCTCTCTCCTCTCTCCTCCCTTCTCCTCTCTCCCCTCTTCTCCCCTCTCCTCCCTTCTCCTCTCTCCTCCCTTCTCCTCTCTCCTCCCTTCTCCCTTCTCCCCTCTCCTCCCTTCTCCTCTTCTCCTCTCTCCTCCCTTCTCCTCTCTCTCCTCTCTCCCTCCCTTCTCCTCTTCTCCTCCCTCCTCCCTTCTCCTCTTCTCCTCTCTCCTCCCTCCTCCCTTCTCCTCTCTCCTCCCTTCTCCCTTCTCCCCTCTCCTCCCTTCTCCTCCCTTCTCCTCTCTCTCCCTTCTCCTCTTCTCCTCTCTCCCTCCCTTCTCCTCTCTCCTCCTCTCTCCTCCCTTCTCCTCTCTCCCCTCTTCTCCCCTCTCCTCCCTTCTCCCCTCTCCTCCCTTCTCCTCTTCTCTCTCCTCCCTTCTCCCTTCTCCCCTCTCCTCCCTTCTCCTCTTCTCCTCTCTCCTCCCTTCTCCTCTCCTGTTCTCCTCTCCCTTTTATTCTCCTCTCCCTTCTCTCTCCCCCTTCTCATCTCTCTCCGTCATCTCCTCTGAGGGCAGCTGTGGAGCTTGTTTCTCCTTCACATCTGACGAGGAAAAGAGAAAGCAGAGAGAAGGGCAGTGTGTGTGTGTGTGTGTGTGAAAGAGAGAGGCAAAGGCCATCAGCTTCGACTCTGACTGCAAAGCCTCCCGCGCCTCTCCTCGCACCTCCTCTGCGCCCCGCCCCCCCTCTCCCCTGTGCTTCCCCATGTCTCGCTGTGTCTCCCCACTACTCTCCACGTCTCCTCCTCTTTCATCTCTAATCCGTAAAGCCTCACACGTTTATTTCTCCTCCTCTCATTCCCACACTCCTCAGCATGCCCCTTCAAACTGAACCAACTCCCTCCTCCTCCCTCCCTGCTGTCCACATCAGATTAACTCTCAGCTGATGCGTGTTCTCTTTATCACCACCACGTTGTTCTTCGGTAGTATTTTAATTAGTTGAACGCTGGTGTTCCAAATAAGACCTACTTGTGACTCTACGGCCGTTCTCATACTCTCTAGTGCTGTGATTCCAAACCTTTTTTCAGTTACTGCAGCACCAACTGAATTTTCTCTACCCGGAGCCCCCCTTTCCCCCCAGGGATCCGGGTACCCCCCCCCCCCAGGGATCCGGGTACCCCTCCCCCAGGGATCCGGGTACCCCTCCCGAGACTTCTCGAGTACCCCCGGGATCCAAATACCCCCCCCCAGGGATCCAAGTACCCCCCCCCCCCCAGGGATCCTCCCCACACTGTCACACAGCCTAGTGGCTTCTGGGAAATCCCTAGTGTGGTCACTGATGTCCTCTGACCATCCATCCTTCCTCCACCCTCTATCACACCACCCATCCTCTCTGTTCTGTCCATCCATCTGTCATGTGCTCAATTATGGAGTCCCTACCGAGTGGCGCAGTGGTCTAAGGAACTGCAACACAGTGGCACTACAGATTCTGGGTTCGAGTCCAGGCCTCTGTCACAGCCGGCCGCGACCGGGAGGTCGATGGGGCGGCGCACAATTGGACCAGCATCGTCCGGGTTAGGGGAGGGTTTGGCCGGCAGGGATGTTCTTGTCCCATCGCTCACTAGCGACTCCTGTGGTTGGCCGGGCTCAGTGCACGCATCCGGGTTGATTTGATTTGATTTTATTAGGATCTCTTTTAGTCCCCATTTGTCCTTAAACATTAACATACAGTTTATAATACAATATAATATAACACACTTTAAACACTTAAACATTGACATTATCCGAGTTGGATGTGTAGTTGTGTCAAGAAGCAGTGTGGCTTGGTTGGGTTGTGATTCGGAGGACGCATGGGTCTCGACCTTGGCCTCTCCCAAGTCCGTACGGGCGTTGTAGCGATAAGACAAGACTCTAACTACCAATTGGATACCATGAAATTGGGGAGAAAGAGGCGAAAATACAAAAAAATGCATACATAAATTGAGTCTCTACACCAGGGAATCCCACCATCCTCCTTCCACCATTCCTCTCATTTCAACACTGTGATTGTGTTGTTCTGTACCTCTACATGTATCTACATTTTGTTGGCATACTGTAGCTCTTACACACTTCTAGTGCTGAGTGATTAACCAACATTTGTTTTTATTAAATGTACTAATCTTAGTCCAATTACATGAATTCCATTTAGTTCTGTTTTTTTTGTGTGAGCCGAACGTGCTGTTTCTCTAGAGAGAAATCAACTCCATGTGGGACACTGGGCTGAAGGGAGTTGTAGTTTATTCAACAAATATTCAACCTAGTTCAGCGCAAAAATGTGCTAATTAACTACAATGACCATTAATCCATTGCCTTACAACAGGGCCTACAAGCCCTCAGTCCAGCCTCTCTCAGCTTATTGTGTACAGACTGGGCACTGATGGAGGGGTTGTGCGTTCCTGGTGTAACTCGGGCTGTTGTTATTGCCATCCTGTACCTGTCCCGCAGGTGTGATGTTCCTGTGCAGGTGTTGTTTCATGTGGTCTGCCACTGCGAGAACGATCAGCTGTCCATCCTGTCTCCCTGTAGCGCTGTCTTAGGCGTCTCACGTTTCAATTTATTGCCCTGGCCACATCTGCAGTCCTCATGCCTCCTTGCAGCATGCCTAAGGCACGATCACGCAGATGAGCAGGGACCCTGGGCATCTTTTTTTTAGTGTTTTTCAGAGTCAGTAGAAAGGCCTCTTTAGTGTCCTAAGTTTTCATACCTGTGACCTTATTTTCCTACCGTCTGTAAGCTGTTAGTGTCTTAACGACCATTCCACAAGTGCATGCTCATTAATTGTTTATGGTTCATTGAACGAGCATGGGAAACGGTGTTTAAACCCTTTACAATGAAGATCTGTGAAGTTATTTGGATTTTTTTTAAACGAATTATCTTTGAAAGACAGGGTCCTGAAAAAAGGGATATTTTGTAATTTTGGGGGGGAAATTATAATGCACAAAGATACTGTGACGAGATCCTGAGGCCCATTGTCGTGTCATTCATCCACCGCCATCACCTCATGTTTCAGCATGATAATACAAGGCCCCATGTCTCAAGGATCTGGACACAATTCCTGGAAGCTGAAAATGTTCCTGCATAATCACCGGACATGTGAGCATGTTTGGGATGCTCTGGATGGATGTTCACGACATCTTGTTCCAGTTCCCGACAAAATCCAGTAAAGCATGTTTGCCGGGGGTGACCAGCCTGTCACATTAGACCAGGTTCCTCTCCCTCTCCTAGCCTGTCACATTAGACCAGGTTCCTCTCCCTCCCCTAGCCTGTCACATTAGACCAGGTTCCTCTTCCTCTCCTAGCCTGTCACATTAGACCAGGTTCCTCTCCCTCTCCTAGCCTGTCACATTAGACCAGGTTCCTCTCCCTCCCCTAGCCTGTCACATTAGACCAGGTTCCTCTCCCTCTCCTAGTCTGTCACATTAGACCAGGTTCCTCTCCCTCTCCTAGCCTGTCACATTAGACCAGGTTCCTCTCCCTCTCCTAGCCTGTCACATTAGACCAGGTTCCTCTCCCTCCCCTAGCCTGTCACATTAGACCAGGTTCCTCTCCCTCTCCTAGCCTGTCACATTAGACCAGGTTCCTCTCCCTCTTCTAGCCTGTCACATTAGACCAGGTTCCTCTCCCTCCCCTAGCCTGTCACATTAGACCAGGTTCCTCTCCTAGCCTGTCACATTAGACCAGGTTCCTCTCCTAGTCTGTCACATTAGACCAGGTTCCTCTCCTAGTCTGTCACATTAGACCAGGTTCCTCTCCTAGCCTGTCACATTAGACCAGGTTCCTCTCCTAGCCTGTCACATTAGACCAGGTTCCTCTCCCTCTCCTAGCCTGTCACATTAGACCAGGTTCCTCTCCTAGCCTGTCACATTAGACCAGGTTCCTCTCCTAGTCTGTCACATTAGACCAGGTGCCTCTCCCTCTCCTAGCCTGTCACATTAGACCAGGTTCCTCTCCCTCTCCTAGTCTGTCACATTAGACCAGGTTCCTCTCCTAGTCTGTCACATTAGACCAGGTGCCTCTCCCTCTCCTAGCCTGTCACATTAGACCAGGTGCCTCTCCCTCTCCTAGCCTGTCACATTAGACCAGGTTCCTCTCCCTCTCCAAGCCTGTCACATTAGACCAGGTTCCTCTCCCTCTCCTAGTCTGTCACATTAGACCAGGTTCCTCTCCCTCTCCTAGCCTGTCACATTAGACCAGGTTCCTCTCCTAGCCTGTCACATTAGACCAGGTTCCTCTCCTAGTCTGTCACATTAGACCAGGTTCCTCTCCCTCTCCTATTCTGTCACATTAGACCAGGTTCCTCTCCTAGCCTGTCACATTAGACCAGGTTCTTCTCCTAGTCTATCACATTAGACCAGGTTCCTCTCCCTCTCCTAGTCTGTCACATTAGACCAGGTTCCTCTCCCTCTCCTAGTCTGTCACATTAGACCAGGTTCCTCTCCCTCTCCTAACCTGTCACATTAGACCAGGTTCCTCTCCCTCTCCTAGTCTGTCACATTAGACCAGGTTCCTCTCCCTCTCCTAGTCTGTCACATTAGACCAGGTTCCTCTCCCTCTCCTAGCCTGTCACATTAGACCAGGTTCCTCTCCTAGCCTGTCACATTAGACCAGGTTCTTCTCCCTCTCCTAACCTGTCACATTAGACCAGGTTCCTCTCCCTCTCCTAGCCTGTCACATTAGACCAGGTTCCTCTCCCTCCCCTAGCCTGTCACATTAGACCAGGTTCTTCTCCCTCTCCTAACCTGTCACATTAGACCAGGTTCTTCTCCCTCTCCTAACCTGTCACATTAGACCAGGTTCTTCTCCCTCTCCTAACCTGTCACATTAGACCAGGTTCCTCTCCCTCTCCTAACCTGTCACATTAGACCAGGTTCCTCTCCCTCCCCTAGTCTGTCACATTAGACCAGGTTCCTCTCCCTCTCCTAGCCTGTCACATTAGACCAGGTTCCTCTCCCTCTCCTAGCCTGTCACATTAGACCAGGTTCCTCTCCCTCTCCTAGCCTGTCACATTAGACCAGGTTCTTCTCCCTCTCCTAGCCTGTCACATTAGACCAGGTTCTTCTCCCTCTCCTAGTCTGTCACATTAGACCAGGTTCCTCTCCCTCTCCTAGCCTGTCACATTAGACCAGGTTCCTCTCCCTCTCCTAGTCTGTCACATTAGACCAGGTTCCTCTCCTAGCCTGTCACATTAGACCAGGTTCCTCTCCCTCTCCTAGCCTGTCACATTAGACCAGGTTCCTCTCCCTCTCCTAGTCTGTCACATTAGACCAGGTTCCTCTCCCTCTCCTAGCCTGTCACATTAGACCAGGTTCCTCTCCCTCTCCTAGCCTGTCACATTAGACCAGGTTCCTCTCCCTCCTAGCCTGTCACATTAGACCAGGTTCCTCTCCCTCTCCTAACCTGTCACATTAGACCAGGTTCCTCTCCCTCTCCTAGTCTGTCACATTAGACCAGGTTCCTCTCCCTCTCCTAGCCTGTCACATTAGACCAGGTTCCTCTCCCTCTCCTAGCCTGTCACATTATACCAGGTGCCTCTCCCTCTCCTAGCCTGTCACATTAGACCAGGTTCCTCTCCCTCTCCTAACCTGTCACATTAGACCAGGTTCCTCTCCCTCTCCTAGCCTGTCACATTAGACCAGGTTCCTCTCCAAGCCTGTCACATTAGACCAGGTTCCTCTCCCTCTCCTAACCTGTCACATTAGACCAGGTTCCTCTCCCTCTCCTAACCTGTCACATTAGACCAGGTTCCTCTCCCTCTCCTAGTCTGTCACATTAGACCAGGTTCCTCTCCCTCTCCTAGCCTGTCACATTAGACCAGGTTCCTCTCCCTCTCCTAGTCTGTCACATTAGACCAGGTTCCTCTCCTAGTCTGTCACATTAGACCAGGTTCCTCTCCTAGCCTGTCACATTAGACCAGGTTCCTCTCCTAGCCTGTCACATTAGACCAGGTTCCTCTCCTAGCCTGTCACATTAGACCAGGTTCCTCTCCTAGCCTGTCACATTAGACCAGGTTCCTCTCCTAGCCTGTCACATTAGACCAGGTTCCTCTCCTAGCCTGTCACATTAGACCAGGTGCCTCTCCCTCTCCTAGCCTGTCACATTAGACCAGGTTCTTCTCCCTCTCCTAGCCTGTCACATTAGACCAGGTTCCTCTCCTAGCCTGTCACATTAGACCAGGTGCCTCTCCCTCTCCTAGCCTGTCACATTAGACCAGGTTCCTCTCCTAGCCTGTCACATTAGACCAGGTTCCTCTCCCTCTCCAAGCCTGTCACATTAGACCAGGTTCCTCTCCCTCTCCTAGTCTGTCACATTAGACCAGGTTCCTCTCCCTCTCCTAGCCTGTCACATTAGACCAGGTTCCTCTCCCTCCCCTAGCCTGTCACATTAGACCAGGTTCCTCTCCTAGTCTGTCACTTTAGACCAGGTTCCTCTCCCTCTCCTAGTCTGTCACATTAGACCAGGTTCTTCTCCCTCTCCTAGTCTGTCACATTAGACCAGGTTCCTCTCCCTCTCCAAGCCTGTCACATTAGACCAGGTTCCTCTCCCTCTCCTAGCCTGTCACATTAGACCAGGTTCCTCTCCTAGCCTGTCACATTAGACCAGGTTCCTCTCCCTCTCCAAGCCTGTCACATTAGACCAGGTTCCTCTCCCTCTCCTAGTCTGTCACATTAGACCAGGTTCTTCTCCCTCTCCTAGTCTGTCACATTAGACCAGGTTCTTCTCCCTCTCCTAGTCTGTCACATTAGACCAGGTTCCTCCTCTCCTCTCCTAGTCTGTCACATTAGACCAGGTTCTTCTCCCTCTCCTAGCCTGTCACATTAGACCAGGTTCCTCTCCCTCTCCAAGCCTGTCACATTAGACCAGGTTCCTCTCCCTCTCCTAGCCTGTCACATTAGACCAGGTTCCTCTCCCTCCCCTAGCCTGTCACATTAGACCAGGTTCCTCTCCTAGTCTGTCACATTAGACCAGGTTCCTCTCCCTCCCCTAGCCTGTCACATTAGACCAGGTTCCTCTCCCTCTCCTAGTCTGTCACATTAGACCAGGTTCTTCTCCCTCTCCTAGTCTGTCACATTAGACCAGGTTCCTCTCCCTCTCCAAGCCTGTCACATTAGACCAGGTTCCTCTCCCTCTCCTAGCCTGTCACATTAGACCAGGTTCCTCTCCTAGCCTGTCACATTAGACCAGGTTCTTCTCCCTCTCCTAGTCTGTCACATTAGACCAGGTTCCTCTCCCTCTCCAAGCCTGTCACATTAGACCAGGTTCCTCTCCCTCTCCTAGCCTGTCACATTAGACCAGGTTCCTCTCCTAGCCTGTCACATTAGACCAGGTTCCTCTCCCTCTCCAAGCCTGTCACATTAGACCAGGTTCCTCTCCCTCTCCTAGTCTGTCACATTAGACCAGGTTCTTCTCCCTCTCCTAGTCTGTCACATTAGACCAGGTTCTTCTCCCTCTCCTAGTCTGTCACATTAGACCAGGTTCCTCTCCCTCTCCTAGTCTGTCACATTAGACCAGGTTCTTCTCCCTCTCCTAGTCTGTCACATTAGACCAGGTTCCTCTCCCTCTCCAAGCCTGTCACATTAGACCAGGTTCCTCTCCCTCTCCTAGTCTGTCACATTAGACCAGGTTCCTCTCCCTCTCCTAGCCTGTCACATTAGACCAGGTTCCTCTCCCTCTCCAAGCCTGTCACATTAGACCAGGTTCCTCTCCCTCTCCTAGCCTGTCACATTAGACCAGGTTCTTCTCCCTCTCCTAGTCTGTCACATTAGACCAGGTTCCTCTCCCTCCCCTAGCCTGTCACATTAGACCAGGTTCCTCTCCTAGCCTGTCACATTAGACCAGGTTCCTCTCCTAGCCTGTCACATTAGACCAGGTTCCTCTCCTAGCCTGTCACATTAGACCAGGTTCCTCTCCCTCTCCAAGCCTGTCACATTAGACCAGGTTCCTCTCCCTCTCCAAGCCTGTCACATTAGACCAGGTTCCTCTCCCTCTCCTAGCCTGTCACATTAGACCAGGTTCTTCTCCTAGCCTGTCACATTAGACCAGGTTCCTCTCCTAGCCTGTCACATTAGACCAGGTTCCTCTCCTAGCCTGTCACATTAGACCAGGTTCCTCTCCTAGCCTGTCACATTAGACCAGGTTCCTCTCCTAGCCTGTCACATTAGACCAGGTTCCTCTCCCTCTCCTAGCCTGTCACATTAGACCAGGTTCCTCTCCCTCTCCTAGTCTGTCACATTAGACCAGGTTCCTCTCCCTCTCCTAGTCTGTCACATTAGACCAGGTTCTTCTCCCTCTCCTAGCCTGTCACATTAGACCAGGTTCCTCTCCTAGCCTGTCACATTAGACCAGGTTCCTCTCCCTCTCCTAGTCTGTCACATTAGACCAGGTTCCTCTCCCTCTCCTAGCCTGTCACATTAGACCAGGTTCCTCTCCCTCTCCTAGCCTGTCACATTAGACCAGGTTCCTCTCCCTCTCCTAGCCTGTCACATTAGACCAGGTTCCTCTCCTAGCCTGTCACATTAGACCAGGTTCCTCTCCCTCTCCTAGCCTGTCACATTAGACCAGGTTCCTCTCTCTCTCCTAGCCTGTCACATTAGACCAGGTTCCTCTCCTAGCCTGTCACATTAGACCAGGTTCCTCTCCCTCTCCTAGCCTGTCACATTAGACCAGGTTCCTCTCCCTCTCCTAGCCTGTCACATTAGACCAGGTTCCTCTCCCTCTCCTAGCCTGTCACATTAGACCAGGTTCCTCTCCCTCTCCTAGCCTGTCACATTAGACCAGGTTCCTCTCCGTCTCCTAGCCTGTCACATTAGACCAGGTTCCTCTCCGTCTCCTAGCCTGTCACATTAGACCAGGTTCCTCTCCTAGCCTGTCACATTAGACCAGGTTCCTCTCCCTCTCCTAGCCTGTCACATTAGACCAGGTTCCTCTCCGTCTCCTAGCCTGTCACATTAGACCAGGTTCCTCTCCTAGCCTGTCACATTAGACCAGGTTCCTCTCCCTCTCCTAGCCTGTCACATTAGACCAGGTTCCTCTCCCTCTCCTAGCCTGTCACATTAGACCAGGTTCCTCTCCCTCTCCTAGCCTGTCACATTAGACCAGGTTCCTCTCCTAGCCTGTCACATTAGACCAGGTTCCTCTCCTAGCCTGTCACATTAGACCAGGTTCCTCTCCCTCTCCTAGCCTGTCACATTAGACCAGGTTCCTCTCCGTCTCCTAGCCTGTCACATTAGACCAGGTTCCTCTCCTAGCCTGTCACATTAGACCAGGTTCCTCTCCCTCTCCTAGCCTGTCACATTAGACCAGGTTCCTCTCACTCTCCTAGCCTGTCACATTAGACCAGGTTCCTCTCCCTCTCCTAGCCTGTCACATTAGACCAGGTTCCTCTCCCTCCCCTAGCCTGTCACATTAGACCAGGTTCCTCTCCCTCTCCTAGCCTGTCACATTAGACCAGGTTCCTCTCCCTCTCCTAGCCTGTCACATTATACCAGGTTCCTCTCCCTCTCCTAGCCTGTCACATTAGACCAGGTTCCTCTCCCTCTCCTAGCCTGTCACATTAGACCAGGTTCCTCTCCCTCTCCTAGCCTGTCACATTAGACCAGGTTCCTCTCCTAGCCTGTCACATTAGACCAGGTTCCTCTCCCTCTCTGCATCTGTAGGTGTCAGTTGATGAAGGATAGAGGACTGTCAAATCAGACTGGGGTCCTTTCTGCATCAGCCGGCCAGAGAGGGTTAGAGGTCAACCTGCCATCACCTCTGATGTCATTAAGGACTCATGATTGGTTTAGCTGAAATGCTACCCTCTCCCTCTAATCTAATAGAAAGCCCTGATAGGAGAAGCTCAGGGAGGTCATTTAGTGCAATTTATCCCGAATGGATGATCCTCCTGCTGAAGATGACAGTCCAGTACACATGGACATATAGATGCATAGCTACATCACATACAAACGCTTGCTAGTGTATTACTTATTGTTCAGATCAGTGTGCTTTTATTGTGCTGCATAGATTATATCCTATAATTCAACACTTTTGTCTGTTATGCATTTATAAATTGTGTGGAGTTTCATTGGTCAATGGCTGAGTATTCTGATCAATGAATCCTCATGTAATCTATACACAGGGAATAGAGATGGGAGGAGGGTTCTCAGGGGATAGACTGAGGAGAGGAAGAGGAGGGTTCACAGAGGATAGACTGAGGAGAGGAAGAGGAGGGTTCTCAGGGGATAGACTGAGAGGAAGAGGAGGGTTCTCAGGGCTTGGTGTCCTTGGTCCCTGTGCCTTTGTCTCTGAGAGCTGTGACATCACAGTTCAGAGTTCATCGCCCTTGTCACAGATTGTCCACTCCGCCCCTCCCCCTTTAGCAACCCCTCCCTCCCCTCAACTCTTTTTTTCTCTTGTGGCTCTTTCTCCATCTTCCCTCCTCCATCCATTTCCCCCTTTCTCTCCATCTTGTCTCTCTTCATTCGGAGGTAGAGGAGAGAGGAGGCCAGAGGAGAGGAGGCCAGAGGAGAGGAGGCCAGAGGAGAGGAGGCCAGAGGAGAGGAGGCCAGAGGAGAGGGGGGAGGAGAGGAGGCCAGAGGAGAGGGGGAGGAGCGGAGGCCAGAGGAGAGGGGGACGAGAGGAGGCCAGAGGAGAGGAGGCCAGAGGAGAGGAGGGTGAGGAGAGGAGGCCAGAGGAGAGGGGGGGAGAGGGGCCAGAGGAGAAGGGGGGAGGAGATGAGGCCAGAGGATAGGGCGGGAAGAGGAGAGGGAGGGAAGAGAGGAGGCCAGAGGAGAGGGGGTTAGAGGAGGAGTGGAAGGGAATAGAGGAGGCCAGATTAGAGGGGGGAGAGAGGAGGCCAGAGGAGGCCAGAAGGGGGGAGAGGAGAGGAGGCCAGAGGAGAGGGGGAAGAGAGGAGGCCAGAGGATAGGGGGAAGAGGAGAGGGAGGGAAGAGGGGGGAGATGAGGAGAGGAAGGGAAGAGAGGAGGCCAGAGGATAGGGGGAAGAGGATAGGGGGAAGAGGAGAGGGAGGGAAGAGGAGAGGGAGGGAGAGAGGAGGCCAGAGGATAGGGGGGGAAGAGGAGAGGGAGGGAAGAGGAGAGGGAGGGAAGAGAGGGGGTTAGAGGAGGAGTGGAAGGGAATAGAGGAGGCCAGATGAGAGGGAGGGAAGAGAGGAGGCCAGAGGAGAGAGGAGGCAGTAGTCTGAACACATGGAGTCTGAAACCAAGCTTTTGGTTTCTATTAATCTATTGGTGTTTGTCCCTCCTTTCCATTTGGCTCGAAGTGTTTATCTTGTTTTGAAACCTGCAGCTCTCATCATCCCTCCGTTCTTCTACCTACCCTCTTCTATTTCTTCCCTCCCTCTTTCTTTCTCTCTCTCTTCTTTCTCTCCTCACTGTAATTGCACTCAGATCACCAGGTTAAAGGTCACAGTGGACAGTGGAGCAATCTTCAGGGAGGAGAGGAGAGAGGGGGAGGAGTAGGGTAGATCAAGCTGAAGAGATGCATAACCCTGGGGGAGGGGGCAGAGGGAGCGAGAGGTAGAGTGGAGAGAGGGGGAGGAGTAGGGTAGATCAAGCTGAAGAGATGCATAACCCTGGGAGAGGGGGAGAGAGGAGCCAATCGTGGAGAGAGAGTGAAAAGGAGGGAAAGAGAGAAAATAGATGGACGGTGGGATAGAGGGGCCAATCTGTCAGAGAGCTGTCTCTGTGAGCGGTCACGTGGAGGGTTCACCTTTGACCTCTGACTGGCCACACGCTCTGTCTTCCCTAAGCCCTGCCCATCCTGTCTTGCCCGATGTTCTTCTCCCTTCTCCAGAGTGGTTAACTGCAACACAGTGACCCTTTGCTCACTGAGCATTCAGACTCTCTCCCGCTCTCCCTCACTCCCTCCCATGTTGAGATGTTAACCCCGCTGTCATTACACGGAGAGGGGAGAGGACAGAGGGGAGAGGACAGAGGGGAGAGGACAGAGGGGAGAGGACAGAGGGGAGAGGACAGAGGGGAGTGGACAGAGGGGAGAGGACAGAGGGGAGAGGACAGAGGGGAGAGGACAGAGGGGAGAGGACAGAGGGGAGAGGACAGAGGGGAGAGGACAGAGGGGAGAGGACAGAGGACAGAGGGGAGGAGAACCACCGCACCACTGTAACATGATCTGACCCCCTGTCTTCAGCAGGGCTGATGCTAGCTGGCTGGCTGGCTGGCTGGCTGGCTGGCTGTCTGTCTGTCTGGCTGGCTGGCTGTCTGTCTGTCTGCGCAGTTATTTCAGTGATGTCCTGGCCAGTGGTGTGATGACATCCTTTAGTCAACCAGCCCCTCATCCTGTCCACCTGTTCCGGGTTGTCCAATGGGGATCCTCGTGTATCAGTCATATACTGTAGGGAGAGGAGACCCTGCCCTGTGGGGGGAGGAGAGGAGAACCTGCCCTGTAGGGAGGGAGAGGAGAACCTGCCCTGTGGGGGGAGGAGAGGAGAACCTGCCCTGTGGGGGGAGGAGAGGGGAGAACCTGCCCTGTGGGGGGAGGAGAGGGAGAACCTGCCCTGTGGGGGGAGGAGAGGAGAACCTGCCCTGTGGGGGGAGGAGAGGAGAACCTGCCCTGTGGGGGAGGAGAGGAGAACCTGCCCTGTGGGGGGAGGAGAGGAGAACCTGCCCTGTGGGGGGAGGAGAGGAGAACCTGCCCTGTGGGGGGAGGAGAGGAGAACCTGCCCTGTGGGGAGGAGAGGAGAACCTGCCCTGTGGGGGAGGAGAGGAGAACCTGCCCTGTGGGGAGGAGAGGAGAACCTGCCCTGTGGGGAGGAGAGGAGAACCTGCCCTGTGGGGGAGGAGAGGAGAACCTGCCCTGTGGGGGGGGGAGAGGAGAACCTGCCCTGTGGGGAGGAGAGGGAGAACCTGCCCTGTGGGGGAGGGAGAGGAGAACCTGCCCTGTGGGGGAGGGAGAGGAGAACCTGCCCTGTGGGGGGAGGAGAGGAGAACCTGCCCTGTGGGGAGGGAGGATAGGAGAACCTGCCCTGTGGGGGAGGAGAGGAGAACCTGCCCTGTGGGGAGGAGAGGAGAACCTGCCCTGTAGGGAGGAGAGGAGAACCTGCCCTGTGGGGGGAGGAGAGGAGAACCTGCCCTGTGGGGGGAGGAGAGGAGAACCTGCCCTGTGGGGGAGGAGAGGAGAACCTGCCCTGTGGGGGGAGGGAGAGGAGAACCTGCCCTGTGGGGGGAGGAGAGGAGAACCTGCCCTGTGGGGGGAGGAGAGGAGAACCTGCCCTGTGGGGGGAGGAGAGGAGAACCTGCCCTGTGGGGGGGGAGGGAGAGGAGAACCTGCCCTGTGGGGAGGAGAGGAGAACCTGCCCTGTGGGGGAGGGAGAGGAGAACCTGCCCTGTGGGGGAGGAGAGGAGAACCTGCCCTGTGGGGGGAGGAGAGAACCTGCCCTGTGGGGGAGGAGAGGAGAACCTGCCCTGTGGGGGGAGGAGAGGAGAACCTGCCCTGAGGGGGGAGGAGAGGAGAACCTGCCCAGGGGGGGGAGGAGAGGAGAAACTGCCCTGTGGGGGGAGGAGAGGAGAACCTGCCCTGTAGGGAGGGAGAGGAGAACCTGCCCTGTGGGGAGGAGAGGAGAACCTGCCCTGTAGGGGAGGGAGAGGAGAACCTGCCCTGTGGGGGGAGGAGAGGAGAACCTGCCCTGTGGGGGGAGGGAGAGGAGAACCTGCCCTGTAGGGAGGGGAGAGGAGAACCTGCCCTGTAGGGAGGGAGAGGAGAACCTGCCCTGTGGGGGAGGAGAGGAGAACCTGCCCTGTGGGGGGGGAGAGGAGAACCTGCCCTGTGGGGGGAGGAGAGGAGAGGAGAACCTGCCCTGTGGGGGGAGGAGAGGAGAACCTGCCCTGTGGGGAGGAGAGGAGAACCTGCCCTGTAGGGAGGAGAGGAGAACCTGCCCTGTGGGGGAGGGAGAGGAGAACCTGCCCTGTGGGGGGAGGAGAGAGAACCTGCCCTGTGGGGGAGGGAGAGGAGAACCTGCCCTGTGGGGGGAGGAGAGGAGAACCTGCCCTGTGGGGAGGAGAGGAGAACCTGCCCTGTGGGGGGGGAGGAGAGGAGAACCTGCCCTGTGGGGAGGAGAGGAGAACCTGCCCTGTGGGGGAGGAGAGGAGAACCTGCCCTGTGGGGGGAGGAGAGGAGAACCTGCCCTGTGGGGGAGAGGAGAACCTGCCCTGTGGGGAGGAGAGGAGAACCTGCCCTGTGGGGGGAGGAGAGGAGAACCTGCCCTGTGGGGGGAGGAGAGGAGAACCTGCCCTGTAGGGAGGGAGAGGAGAACCTGCCCTGTGGGGAGGAGAGGAGAACCTGCCCTGTAGGGAGGGAGAGGAGAACCTGCCCTGTGGGGGGAGGAGAGGAGAACCTGCCCTGTGGGGGGAGGGAGAGGAGAACCTGCCCTGTAGGGAGGGAGAGGAGAACCTGCCCTGTAGGGGGAGGAGAGGAGAACCTGCCCTGTGGGGAGGAGAGGAGAACCTGCCCTGTGGGGAGGAGAGGAGAACCTGCCCTGTGGGGGGAGGGAGAGGAGAACCTGCCCTGTAGGGAGGAGAGGAGAACCTGCCCTGTGGGGAGGAGAGGAGAACCTGCCCTGTGGGGGGAGGAGAGGAGAACCTGCCCTGTGGGGGGAGGAGAGGAGAACCTGCCCTGTAGGGAGGGAGGAGAGGAGAACCTGCCCTGTGGGGAGGAGAGGAGAGGAGAACCTGCCCTGTAGGGAGGGAGGAGAGGAGAACCTGCCCTGTAGGGAGGGAGGAGAGGAGAACCTGCCCTGTAGGGAGGGAGGAGAGGAGAACCTGCCCTGTAGGGAGGGAGGAGAGGAGAACCTGCCCTGTAGGGAGGGAGGAGAGGAGAACCTGCCCTGTGGGGGAGGAGAGGAGAACCTGCCCTGTGGGGGAGAAGAGGAGAACCTGCCCTGTGGGGAGGAGAGGGAGAACCTGCCCTGTAGGGAGGAGAGGAGAACCTGCCCTGTGGGGGAGGAGAGGAGAACCTGCCCTGTGGGGGGAGGGAGAGGAGAACCTGCCCTGTGGGGAGGAGAGGAGAACCTGCCCTGTGGGGAGGAGAGGAGAACCTGCCCTGTGGGGGGAGGGAGAGGAGAACCTGCCCTGTAGGGAGGGAGAGGAGAACCTGCCCTGTGGGGGAGGAGAGGAGAACCTGCCCTGTGGGGGGAGAGGAGAACCTGCCCTGGGGGGAGGAGAGGAGAACCTGCCCTGTGGGGGGAGGGAGAGGAGAACCTGCCCTGTGGGGGAGGGAGAGGAGAACCTGCCCTGGGGGAGGAGAGGAGAACCTGCCCTGTGGGGGAGGGAGAGGAGAACCTGCCCTGTGGGGGGAGGAGAGGAGAACCTGCCCTGGGGGAGGAGAGGAGAACCTGCCCTGTGGGGGGAGGAGAGGAGAACCTGCCCTGTGGGGGGAGGAGAGGAGAACCTGCCCTGTGGGGGGAGGAGAGGAGAACCTGCCCTGTGGGGGGAGGAGAGGAGAACCTGCCCTGTGGGGGGAGGAGAGGAGAACCTGCCCTGTGGGGAGGAGAGGAGAACCTGCCCTGTGGGGGGAGGGAGAGGAGAACCTGCCCTGTAGGGAGGAGAGGAGAACCTGCCCTGTAGGGGGAGGAGAGGAGAACCTGCCCTGTGGGGGGAGGAGAGAGATTTCCTGTTCCGCTCTTCTAGCTGTGAGGGGGTGAACATCCCAGAGGATGACACTGGTCTTTCTCTTCCCCTCTCCCCCCCACCTGTCCCACGGTTGGATGGGCTGGCCAGTGACACGTGGGGGGGGAGGGTGATGTGTTCTGGGAGGAGGTGTGTGTGTGTGTGTGTTGCTCTGTCCGGACCCCAGCAGGGTTTATGGGTGTGCGTCACTAAGACAAAGAGTTGTCCTTGGGGACCTGGGCTCGTCCTGTGAATCCCTGAGTTAATAAAAGACCAGAATAAAAGGGTAATGTACCCCCCCTTTCATCTCACACACTCCCCTTGACGGTCTGCTCTGAGGCTGTGTCACTCTGTGTTGACAGGGACAATGCCAGACCAACCCCACCCTCTGTGAAGGTGCTCAGAGTATTCTGTAGGCAATGGAATTAGGAAGAAGAATCTTAGAGGTGACCACGGACAATTTGATTTACAACACTAGTATTACTATGTGTTTATATAAATAAGTATATGAAGAGATTGACTGTCATACAGTAACAGCTCTGAGTGGTGACACACTACAGCAGGAGAGAATGTTCCTTATCTCTATTCTCCTCTCTCATGCTCTCTCTGTCTCTCCTCTCCTATTCTCGCTCTCCTCTCCTATTCTCCTCCCCCATGCTCTCTCTCTCCTCTCCTATTCTCCTCTCTCATGCTCTCTCTCTCTCTCTCCTCTTCTCTCCTATTCTCTCCTCTCCTATTATCGCCCTCCTCTCCTATTCTCCTCTCTCATGCTCTCTCTGTCTCTCCTCTCCTCTCCAATTCTCCTCTCTCATGCTCTCTCTCTCCTCTTCTCTCCTATTCTCTCCTCTCCTATTCTCGCTCTCCTCTCCTATTCTCCTCTCTCATGCTCTCTCTCTCTCTCCTTCTCTCCTATTCTCTCCTCTCCTATTCTCGCTCTCCTCTCCTATTCTCCTCTCTCATGCTCTCTCTCTCTCTCCTCTTCTCTCCTATTCTCTCCTCTCCTATTCTCGCTCTCCTCTCCTATTCTCCTCTCTCATGCTCTCTCTCTCTCTCTTCTCTCCTATTCTCTCCTCTCCTATTCTCGCTCTCCTCTCCTATTCTCCTCTCTCATGCTCTCTCTCTCTCTCCTCTTCTCTCCTATTCTCTCCTCTCCTATTCTCGCTCTCCTCTCCTATTCTCCTCTCTCTCATGCTCTCTCTCTCTCTCCTCTCCTCTCCTATTCTCCTCTCTCATGCTCTCTCTCTCCTCTTCTCTCCTATTCTCTCCTCTCCTATTCTCACTCTCCTATTCTCCTCTCTCATGCTCTCTCTCTCTCTCCTCTTCTCTCCTATTCTCTCCTCTCCTATTCTCGCTCTCCTCTCCTATTCTCCTCTCATGCTCTCTCTCTCTCTCCTATTCTTCCTCTCCTATTCTCTCCTCTCCTATTCTCGCTCTCCTCTCCTATTCTCCTCTCTCATGCTCTCTCCTCTCCTATTCTCCTCTCTATTCTCTCTCCTCTCCTCCTCCTCTGCTCTCTCTCTCCTCTCCTCTCTTCCTATTCTCCTCTCCTATTCTCGCTCTCCTCTCCTATTCTCCTTTCATGCTCTCTCTCTCTCTCTCCTATTCTCTCCTATTCACTCTCCTCTCCTATTCTCCTCTGCTCTCTCCTCATTCTCTCCTCCTATTCTCGCTCCTCCTCTCTATTCTCCTCTCCTATTCTCCTCTCCTCTCCTATTCT
Source organism: Oncorhynchus masou masou (assembly GCF_036934945.1). Lineage (NCBI taxonomy): Eukaryota > Metazoa > Chordata > Actinopteri > Salmoniformes > Salmonidae > Oncorhynchus > Oncorhynchus masou. Next base: position 83,288,587 of record NC_088239.1, on the reverse strand, counting down.
CTCCTCTCCTATTCTCACTCTCCTCTCCTATTCTCCTCATGCTCATTCTCTCCTCTCTCTTCCTCCTCATCTCTCTCCTCTCTCATATCTCTCTCTCCTATTCTCCTCTCTCATGCTCTCTCTATCTCTCTCTCCTATTCTCATGCTCTCTCTCTTCTCTCATCTCTCCTCTCCTATTCTCCTTCTCATTCTCTCCTCTCCTATTCTCCTCTCTCCTGCTCTCTCTCTCTCTCTCTCTCTCTTCTCTCATTTCTCTCCTCTCCTATTCTCCTCTCTCATGCTCTCTCTCTCTCTCCTCTTCTCTCATATTCTCTCCTCTCCTATTCTCCTCTCTCATGCTCTCTCTCTCTCTCCTCTTCTCTCATATTTTCTCCTCTCCTATTCTCCTCTCTCATGCTCTCTCTCTCCTCTCCTCTCCTATTCTCCTCTCTCATGCTCTCTCTCTCTCTCATATTCTCTCCTCTCCTATTCTCACTCTCCTCTCCTATTCTCCTCTCTCATGCTCTCTCTCTCTCCTCTTCTCTCATATTCTCTCCTCCCTATTCTCCTCTCTGCTCTCTCTCTCCTCTTCTCTCATATTCTCTCCTCTCCTATTCTCCTCTCTCATGCTCTCTCTCTCTCCTCTCCTCTCCTATTCTCTCTCATGCTCTCTCTCTCTCTCCTCTTCTCTCATATTCTCTCCTCTCCTATTCTCGCTCTCCTCCCCTATTCTCCTATCTTCTGTCTCTAGTGACAGGTGACCTTTGTATGAGTTCTCCTATCTGTCTGCAGTGTTGTAGTCTGCAGTGTAGTGGTCTGTAGTGTAGTGGTCTGCAGTGTAGTGGTCTGCAGTGTAGTGGTCTGCAGTGTAGTGGTCTGCAGTGTAGTGGTCTGCAGTGTAGTGGCCTGTAGTGTAGTGGCCTGTAGTGTAGTGGCCTGTAGTGTAGTGGCCTGTAGTGTAGTGGCCTGTAGTGTAGTGGCCTGTAGTGTAGTGGCCTGTAGTGTAGTGGCCTGCAGTGTAGTGGCCTGCAGTGTAGTGGCCTGCAGTGTAGTGGCCTGCAGTGTAGTGGCCTGCAGTGTAGTGGTCTGCAGTGTAGTGGTCTGTAGTGTAGTGGTCTGTAGTGTAGTGGCCTGCAGTGTAGTGGCCTGCAGTGTAGTGGCCTGCAGTGTAGTGGCCTGCAGTGTAGTGGCCTGCAGTGTAGTGGTCTGCAGTGTAGTGGTCTGCAGTGTAGTGGTCTGCAGTGTAGTGGCCTGCAGTGTAGTGGCCTGCAGTGTAGTGGTCTGTAGTGTAGTGGTCTGCAGTGTAGTGGTCTGCAGTGTAGTGGTCTGTAGTGTAGTGGTCTGTAGTGGACTCCACCGAGCTGATGTCGTGATATAGCTCCGTCCTCTGACCTCTTCGTCCTCCTCCATTCATCACCTCCTCCACCCTCCTCCTCCATCACCTCCCTCCTCCATCACCTCCCCCCTCCATCCTCCTAATCCATTCAGTACCTCCTCCTTCCTCCTCCATCACCTCATCCTTCCTCCTCCATCACCACCTCCTCCATCACCTACATCCTCCTAATCCATTCAGTACCTCCTCCATCACCTCCCTCCTCCTCCATCACCTCCATCCTCCTAATCCATTCAGTACCCCTCCCTCCTCCATCACCTCCCCCTCCATTTACATTTACATTTAAGTCATTTGGCAGACGCTCTTATCCAGAGCGACTTACAAATTGGTGAATTCACCTTCTGACATCCAGTGGAACAGCCACTTTACAATAGTGCATCTAAATCATTAAGGGGGGTGTGGTGAGAAGGATTACTTATCCTATCCTAGGTATTCCTTGAAGAGGTGGGGTTTCAGGTGTCTCCGGAAGGTGGTGATTGACTCCGCTGTCCTGGCGTCGTGAGGGAGTTTGTTCCACCATTGGGGGTCCAGAGCAGCGAACAGTTTTGACTGGGCTGAGCGGGAACTGTACTTCCTCAATGGTAGGGAGGCGAGCAGGCCAGAGGTGGATGAACGAGTGCCCTTGCTTGGGTGTAGGGCCTGATCAGAGCCTGGAGGTACTCTGCGTGCCGTTCCCCTCACAGCTCCGTAGGCAAGCACCATGGTCTTGTAGCGGATGCGAGCTTCAACTGGAAGCCAGTGGAGAGAGCGGAGGAGCGGGGTGACGTGAGAGAACTTGGGAAGGTTGAACACCAGACGGCTGCGGCGTTCTGGATGAGTTGTAGGGGTTTAATGGCACAGGCAGGGAGCCCAGCCAACAGCGAGTTGCAGTAATCCAGACGGGAGATGACAAGTGCCTGGATTAGGACCTGCGCCGCTTCCTGTGTGAGGCAGGGTCGTACTCTGGATGTTGTAGAGCATGAACCTACAGGAACGGGCCATCGCCATGATGTTGGTTAAGAACGACAGGGTGTTGTCCAGGATCACGCCAAGGTTCTTAGCGCTCTGGGAGGAGGACACAATGGAGTTGTCAACCGTGATGGCGAGATCATGGAACGGGCAGTCCTTCCCCGGGAGGAAGAGCAGCTCCGTCTTGCCGAGGTTCAGCTTGAGGTGGTGATCTGTCATCCACACTGATATGTCTGCCAGACATGCAGAGATGCGATTCGCCACCTGGTCATCAGAAGGGGGAAAGGAGAAGATTAATTGTGTGTCGTCTGCATAGCAATGATAGGAGAGACCATGTGAGGTTATGACAGAGCCAAGTGACTTGGTGTATAGCGAGAATAGGAGAGGGCCTAGAACAGAGCCCTGGGGACACCAGTGGTGAGAGCGCGTGGCGAGGAGACAGATTCTCGCCACGCCACCTGGTAGGAGCGACCTGTCAGGTAGGACGCAATCCAAGCGTGGGCCGCGCCGGAGATGCCCAACTCGGAGAGGGTGGAGAGGAGGATCTGATGGTTCACAGTATCGAAGGCAGCCTCCATCACATCCTCCTCCATCACCTCCCCCTCCATCCTCCTCCTCCATTCAGTACCTCCTCCCTCCTCCTCCATCACATCCTCCTCCATTCAGTACCTCCTCCTTCCTCCTCCATCACATCCTCCTCCATCACCTCCTCCTCCATCACCTCCCCCTCCATCATCCTAATCCATTCAGTACCCCCTCCCTCCTCCTCCATCACCTCCCTCCTCCATCACCTCCATCCTCCTAATCCATTCAGTACCTCCTCCTTCCTCCTCCATCACCTCATCATTCCTCCTCCATCACCTCCTCCTCCATCCTCCTAATCCATTCCGTACCTCCTCCATCACCTCCCTCCTCCTCCATCACCTCCATCCTCCTAATCCATTCAGTACCTCCTCCATCACCTCCCCCCTCCATCCTCCTAATCCATTCAGTACCTCCTCCTCCATCCTCCTAATCCATTCAGTACCTCCTCCATCACCTCCTCCTCCTCCATCACCTCCATCCTCCTAATCCATTCAGTACCTCCTCCATCACCTCCCTCCTCCTCCATCACCTCCATCCTCCTAATCCATTCAGTACCTCCTCATCCATCACCTTCCTCCCTCCCCTCCTCCTCCATCGCCTCCCCTCCATCCTCCTAATCCATTCAGTACCTCCTCCTCCATCCTCCTAATCCATTCAGTACCTCCTCCATCACCTCCTCCTCCTCCATCACCTCCCCCCTCCATCCTCCTAATCCATTCAGTACCTCCTCCATCACCTCCCTCCTCCTCCATCACCTCCATCCTCCTAATCCATTCAGTACCTCCTCCTCCATCACCTCCCTCCTCCATCACCTCCCCCCTCCATCCTCCTAATCCATTCAGTACCTCCTCATCCATCACCTCCACCCCCTCCTCCTCCTCCTTCGCTCCCCTCCATCCTCCTAATCCATTCAGTACCTCCTCCCTCTATCACCTCCTCCTGGGCAGCCAGGTGACCACAGCATGGTCATGGTTCTTTTGTGTTGAGATACCTTTCAACTTCTCTCTCTCCCTCCCTCACTCCTCTCCTTCCACCCCTCCACTGGCAGTGTGTGTGTGATTGTGTAGAGAGTGCAGATAGAGGAGCAACCAGGGCAGGTACCAGGCCTACTTCCTCCAGCTAATCCATTTCACAGCAGCGTATCCGGCTTTGCCCTGCTGCGCACCAGAAAGACTCACCGTGGCACACACACACACACCACAACAAATAAAAGGGACAGTCAAGATATATCTTGTGTTGAGTGTTTTTCAGCATAGAGGACCATCGTCGATGGCTCGTTTCCTGAACATGCCCAGGTAGTTTTATCTCTTTATGGAAACCGTGAGGAAATGAACTGCAATACCGAGTTCAAATTCTCACGTATTCAGGTAGCCTAGTGGTTAGAGTGTAGGGGCGGTAGGTAACCTAGTGGTTAGAGCGTAGAGGCGGCAGGGTAGCCTAGTGGTTAGAGCGTGGAGGCGGCGGGGTAGCCTAGTGGTTAGAGCGTAGAGGCGGCAGGGTAGCCTAGTGGTTAGAGCGTGGAGGCGGCGGGGTAGCCTAGTGGTTAGAGCGTAGAGGCGGCGGGGTAGCCTAGTGGTTAGAGCGTAGAGGCGGCGGGGTAGCCTAGTGGTTAGAGCGTAGAGGCGGCGGGGTAGCCTAGTGGTTAGAGCGTAGAGGCGGCGGGGTAGCCTAGTGGTTAGAGCGTAGAGGCGGCGGGGTAGCCTAGTGGTTAGAGTCCCGTGTCAATGGTTGAGTCTTTAGTCCCGTGTCAATGGTTGAGTCTTTAGTCCCGTGTCAATGGTTGAGTCTTTAGTCCCGTGTCAATGGTTGAGTCTTTAGTCCCGAGCCAATGGTTGAGTGGAGAGGGCTGTCTGGAGAGTGGAGAGGGCTGTCTGGAGAGTGGAGAGGGCTGTCTGGAGAGTGGAGAGGGCTGTCTGGAGAGTGGAGAGGGCTGGAGAGGAGAGTGGAGAGGGCTGGAGAGGAGAGTGGAGAGGGCTGTCTGGAGAGTGGAGAGTGCTGGAGAGGAGAGTGGAGAGGGCTGTCTGGAGAGTGGAGAGGGCTGGAGAGGAGAGTGGAGAGGGCTGGAGAGGAGAGTGGAGAGGGCTGGAGAGGAGAGTGGAGAGGGCTGGAGAGGAGAGTGGAGAGGGCTGTCTGGAGAGTGGAGAGGGCTGTCTGGAGAGTGGAGAGGGCTGTCTGGAGAGTGGAGAGGGCTGTCTGGAGAGTGGAGAGGGCTGGAGAGGAGAGGAGAGTGGAGAGGGCTGGAGAGGAGAGGAGAGTGGAGAGGGCTGGAGAGGAGAGGAGAGTGGAGAGGGCTGGAGTGGAGAGGGCTGGAGTGGAGAGGGCTGGAGTGGAGAGGGCTGGAGTGGAGAGGGCTGGAGAGGAGAGTGGAGAGGGCTGGAGAGGAGAGTGGAGAGGGCTGGAGAGGAGAGGGAGAGGGCTGGAGAGGAGAGTGGAGAGGAGAGTGGAGAGGGCTGGAGAGGAGAGTGGAGAGGAGAGTGGAGAGGGCTGTCTGGAGAGTGGAGAGGGCTGTCTGGAGAGTGGAGAGGGCTGTCTGGAGAGTGGAGAGGGCTGTCTGGAGAGTGGAGAGGGCTGTCTGGAGAGTGGAGAGGGCTGTCTGGAGAGTGGAGAGGAGAGTGGAGAGGGCTGGAGAGGAGAGGAGAGTGGAGAGGGCTGGAGTGGAGAGGGCTGGAGTGGAGAGGGCTGGAGTGGAGAGGGCTGGAGTGGAGAGGGCTGGAGTGGAGAGGGCTGGAGAGGAGAGTGGAGAGGGCTGGAGAGGAGAGTGGAGAGGGCTGGAGAGAGTTGGAGAGGGAGTGGAGAGGGCTGGAGTGTAGAGTAGAGTGGAGAGGGCTGTCTGGAGAGTAGAGTAGTGTAGAGTGGAGAGGGCTGTCTGGAGAGTAGAGTAGTGTAGAGTGGAGAGGGCAGGAGAGTGGAGAGGGCAGGAGAGTGGAGAGGGCTGTCTGGAGAGTGGAGAGGGCTGGAGAGGAGAGGAGAGTGGAGAGGGCTGGAGAGGAGAGGAGAGGAGAGGGCTGAGAGGAGAGGAGAGTGGAGAGGGCTGGGAGTGGAGAGGGCTGGAGTGGAGAGGGCTGGAGTGGAGAGGGCTGGAGTGGAGAGGGCTGGAGGGAGAGGGCTGGAGTGGAGAGGGCTGGAGAGGAGAGTGGAGAGGGCTGGAGAGGAGAGTGGAGAGGGGCTGGAGAGGAGAGTGGAGAGGGCTGGAGAGGAGAGTGGAGAGGGCTGGAGAGGAGAGTGGAGAGGAGAGTGGAGAGGGCTGGAGAGGAGAGTGGAGAGGAGAGTGGAGAGGGCTGGAGAGGAGAGTGGAGAGGGCTGTCTGGAGAGTGGAGAGGGCTGTCTGGAGAGTGGAGAGGGCTGTCTGGAGAGTGGAGAGGGCTGTCTGGAGAGTGGAGAGGGCTGTCTGGAGAGTGGAGAGGGCTGGAGAGGAGAGGAGAGTGGAGAGGGCTGGAGAGGAGAGGGGAGAGTGGAGAGGGGCTGGAGAGGAGAGGAGAGTGGAGAGGGCTGGAGTGGGAGAGGGCTGGAGTGGAGAGGGCTGGAGTGGAGAGGGCTGGAGTGGAGAGGGGCTGGAGAGGGAGGAGAGTTGAGAGGGCTGGAGAGGGGAGAGTGGAGAGGGCTGGAGAGAGTTGGAGAGGGAGTGGAGAGGGCTGGGAGTGTAGAGTAGAGTGGAGAGGGCTGTCTGGAGAGTAGAGTAGTGTAGAGTGGAGAGGGCTGTCTGGAGAGTAGAGTAGTGTAGAGTGGAGAGGGCAGGAGAGTGGAGAGGGCAGGAGAGTGGAGAGGGCAGGAGAGTGGAGAGGGCAGGAGAGTGGAGAGGGCAGGAGAGTGGAGGGGGCAGGAGAGTGGAGGGGGCAGGAGAGTGGAGGGGGCAGGAGAGTGGAGGGGGGCAGGAGAGTGGAGGGGGCAGGGAGAGTGGAGGGGGCAGGAGAGTGGAGAGGGAGGGCAGGAGAGTGGAGAGGGGCAGGAGAGTGGAGAGGGCAGGAGAGTGGAGAGGGCAGGAGAGTGGAGAGGGCAGGAGAGTGGAGAGGGCAGGAGAGTGGAGAGGGCAGGAGATGGAGAGGAGAGTGGAGGGGGCAGGAGATGGAGAGGAGAGTGGAGGGGGCAGGAGATGGAGAGGAGAGTGGAGGGGGCAGGAGATGGAGAGGAGAGTGGAGGGGGCAGGAGATGGAGAGGAGAGGAGATGGAGATGGGAGGAGACTGGAGGAGAGTGCAGCAGAGGAGTTGGGAGGAGACGGTGGCGAGAGGGCATGGAAAAGGATGAGCAAGGAGTAGGACCTCTGTAGCCCACTCCACCAGACCAGAGCCCAGAGGCTATACAGGGGAGTGTCGGGAAGTGTAGTGCACTATATCGGGACTTGGGCTCTGGTCTAAAGTAGTGCACTATATCGGGAATAGGGGGGCATTTGGGACACAAGAACAGCCTTTCACTCTCTCTCTCAGGTTATTGGGCAACAGAGGTCCTACTCCTACTCCTGCTCATCCTTTTCCATGCCCTCTCGCCACCGTCTCCTCTCCTCCTCCCCCATCTCCTCTGCGCCATCTCCCCCAGTCTCCTCCCATCTCCATCTCCTCCCCATCTCCTCTCCTCCCATCTCCTCTCTTCCCATCTCCATCTCCTCCCATCTCCTCTCCTCCCTTCTCCATCTCCTCTCCTCCCATCTCCTCTCCTCCAATCTCCATCTCCTCCAGTTGGGACGTACCCTGTGTGTGCTGCTGCTCGTCTCTGGTTTCCTCTCCTCCCATCTCCATCTCCTCTCCTCCCATCTCCTCTCCTCCAGTTGGGACGTACCCTGTGTTGCTGCTGCTAGTCTCTGGTTTCCTCTCCTCCCATCTCCATCTCCTCTCCTCCAGTTGGGACGTACCCTGTGTTGCTGTAGTTGCTGCTAGTCTCTGGTTTCCTCTCCTCCCATCTCCATCTCCTCTCCTCCAGTTGGGACGTACCCTGTGTTGCTGTAGTTGCTGCTAGTCTCTGGTTTCCTCTCCTCCCATCTCCATCTCCATCTCCTCTCCTCCAGTTGGGACGTACCCTGTGTTGCTGTAGCTGCTGCTAGTCTCTGGTTTCCTCTCCTGGATTGGGACGTGGCTCCGGTGATTAAACCCTCATTAAAACGTCTTTGATCAGAGGGCTGGCTGTTCTTGGTGAGGTCACCCGTGCGATGGCAATAAGAGCTAACAGCGACCTGACAAGCCCCCAGCCCCCCTATAGCTCCCCTAGCCCGGCCCCGGCCTAAGCCCCTTAAACTGATCCCAGCGGGAACCACGTTGGGTGGGTGATTTATGCCGCTGGGTAGGCCCTGCTGTGGCGCTAGGAGCCCGGACAGATGGTCCCCAACTGGGGTTGCAACTGGGACCCTTTGCGTTGTGTTGGTGTTCCAGGGAGTTGTGGAGCCGGGCCTGCTGGGTGGAGGGTAGAGTTCAACTTTTATTTAAAGATGTACTGTGCAGAAATCACCAACCGCCATTTCCTGGTTGCTAAAATTTGAATAGTTCGGCTAATTTCAGTTTATGTGACAAAACAAGCAAGTATAGTGTAGAGAATCATTGTACCATCTAAACCACAATTAAACATATTTTCCATAAGCAACAACAACAACAAATCAGCTGTTTTAAGCTGGTGTATAAAACCGAAAGGAAAAGACTCAAACACTAAACTTAAGAACATGAATCATAGAAATAGAGCACATAGAACATATCTACCGCTTCTTAAGCTTGCTTTCGATGTGAACGACAGATCTATAACACGCATTTCTATGTGAATGCGGTCGCATACACAACACTTAAGAACGGGAATAGGAATGCTTTCAATAAGGATGACAGATCTATAACCGGGGTGGGAGTAGTGGCGGTTTTGGGGTGGCGAGGGTGGGGGGGACTGGGGGTGCCTGCTGCTACCATGGGGGGGGGCTAAAAAGGTTGCAGATAAACAGCTTGAACAATGGGTACAGAGTGTCACAGAGACACGTCGTGCTTGGAGGCAGGCAGCTACCTTGCTGCCTGTATTCATCTGTTGCACCTGTTCTGGCCCCAGCCCCACACAGCACACAGTCCAGCGTTAGAGAATGACACATGAATGAGAAGAGGGGAGCCTCGAATTCAAAGGACTCATTAAGGTTTAGTTGTGCACACACATTTCCGCCCTCTCGTCTTCCACACACACACACACACACATTTCCTCCCTCTCGTCTTCCACACACACACACACACACACATTTCCTCCCTCTCGTCTTCCACACACACACACACACACATTTCCTCCCTCTCGTCTTCCACACACACACACACACACATTTCCTCCCTCTCGTCTTCCACACACACACACACATTTCCTCCCTCTCGTCTTCCACACACACACATTTCCTCCCTCTCGTCTTCCACACACACACACACGTCCTTTACACGCTTCTGTCTCCCTGCCTTTATCCCTCCCTCATTTCCTGCCTTCAAATCCTTTCTTACAAAGAAATGTTACTTAAGTTTGATAATTACTGTCTAAAGCAGCCCAAGAGTTTTTTCTTTTGTTTTGTCCCAGTAAACGGAGGTGTAGGCCTCATGTTTTGACTAGTTTTAGACAGATGGAGAAAAACAGGGTTCTCCTCACTCTCACTCTGTGTTTGTTCCTTGGTTGCCCTTTTTCTTGTGGCAACAAGTCACAAATCTTGCTGCTGTGATGGCACACTGTGGTATTTCACCCAGTAGATATGGGAGTTTCTTTGGGTTTGTTTGTTTGTCAATTAGGTGTGCAGGGTGAATACGTGGTCTGTCGCATTTAATTTGGTTAATAAAAAACATTTGACATTTGCTCATTACTCTGTCTCTCTCTCTCCCCACTGAGTGGTTGAATGGAGAGGAATGTCAGGCAGCATTTGGAACCGGTTTGGTTGGTAACTGGTTTTTGTTTGGTTGGGGTTTGGTTGGTGCCTGGTTGGGGTTTGGTTGGGGCCTGATTGGGGTTTGGTTGGTGCCTGGTTGGGGTTTCAATCCAACAGCTGTCAAGCCAACTGCTCTCTGTTGTCTCCTCTTGGCTTTCCAGACTTCTTGTCAATACTTCTTATGCTCTGCTCTTCATTGACTCATGCATAAATACGTCATGTGTTTCTGTCTAGGGGCTGTACAGGGCCGTGTCCCAAATGGCACACCATAGGGCTCTGGTTAAAGTAGTGCACTATAGGGAATAGGGTTCCATATGGCTCTGATTAAAGTAGTGCACTATATAGGGAATGGGGTTCCATATGGCTCTGATTAAAGTAGTGCACTATATAGGGAATGGGGTTCCATATGGCTCTGATTAAAGTAGTGCACTATATAGGGAATAGGGTGCCATTTGGGGGGTACACCTTCTGTGCCATTCATTGACTCATGCATGAACATGTGTTATTACATTTGCCTTTCTGTAGTATACTATAGTGGATGTAATATTGTAGTATACTATAGGTGATGTAATATTGTAGTATACTATAGTGGGTGTAATATTGTAGTATACTATAGGTGATGTAATATTGTAGTATACTATAGGTGATGTAATATTGTAGTATACTATAGTGGATGTAATATTGTAGTATACTATAGTGGATGTAATATTGTAGTATACTATACTAGGTGTAATATTGTAGTATACTATAGTGGATGTAATATTGTAGTATACTGTAGGTGATGTAATATTGTAGTATACTGTAGGTGATGTAATATTGTAGTATACTGTAGGTGATGTAATATTGTAGTATACTGTAGGTGATGTAATATTGTAGTATACTATAGGTGATGTAATATTGTAGTATACTATAGGTGATGTAATATTGTAGTATACTACAGGTGATGTAATATTGTAGTATACTATAGTGAATGTAATATTGTAGTATACTATAGTGGATGTAATATTGTAGTATACTATAGTGGATGTAATATTGTAGTATACTATAGGTGATGTAATATTGTAGTATACTATAGTGGGT
>NC_088239.1:83247751-83272751 GCF_036934945.1 Oncorhynchus masou masou | reverse complement strand
TGTCTGTTATGAAACAATGAAATATGTTTACAAAGCTACTGCTTTGAATGGTGATGTTTTGTACTGTTTTCACCCAGGGTGTACTGTATAACAGTCTGGATGGTGATGTTTTCACCCAGGGTGTACTGTATAACGGTCTGGATGGTGATGTTTCCACCCAGGGTGTACTGTATAACGGTCTGAATGGTGATGTTTCCACCCAGGGTGTACGTACTGTATAACAGTCTGGATGGTGATGTTTTCACCCAGGGTGTACGTACTGTATAACAGTCTGGATGGTGATGTTTTCACCCAGGGTGTACGTACTGTATAACGGTCTGAATGGTGATGTTTTCACCCAGGGTGTACGTACTGTATAACGGTCTGGATGGTGATGTTTTCACCCAGGGTGTACTGTATAACAGTCTGGATGGTGATGTTTCCACCCAGGGTGTACTGTATAACGGTCTGGATGGTGATGTTTCCACCCAGGGTGTACTGTATAACAGTCTGGATGGTGATGTTTCCACCCAGGGTGTACGTACTGTATAACAGTCTGGATGGTGATGTTTCCACCCAGGGTGTACTGTATAACAGTCTGGATGGTGATGTTTCCACCCAGGGTGTACTGTATAACGGTCTGGATGGTGATGTTTTCACCCAGGGTGTACGTACTGTATAACAGTCTGGATGGTGATGTTTCCACCCAGGGTGTACTGTATAACGGTCTGAATGGTGATGTTTTCACCCAGGGTGTACTGTATAACAGTCTGGATGGTGATGTTTCCACCCAGGGTGTACTGTATAACGGTCTGGATGGTGATGTTTTCACCCAGGGTGTACGTACTGTATAACAGTCTGGATGGTGATGTTTCCACCCAGGGTGTACTGTATAACGGTCTGAATGGTGATGTTTTCACCCAGGGTGTACTGTATAACAGTCTGGATGGTGATGTTTCCACCCAGGGTGTACTGTATAACAGTCTGGATGGTGATGTTTCCACCCATTGTAATGTATTTATTTCTCATATTCCTTATACGCTCAAATGTACCTCTGGACGTTGAAGCTTGTTCCTCTGCTTGTTCTTCTCCTCGCACTCTCATCAGGGACTGGTTTAGACCTGGTCCACCAGGTGGGTGATTCTCCTCTAATCAGGGACTGATTTAGACCTGGGACACCAGGTGGGTGATTCCCCTCTAATCGGGGACTGATTTAGACCTGGGACACCAGGTGGGTGATTCCCCTCTAATCATGGCCTGATTTAGACCTGGTCCACCAGGTGGGTGATTCCCCTTCTAATCAGGGACAGATTTAGACATGGGACACCAAGTGGGTGATTCTCCTCTAATCAGGGACTGATTTAGACCTGGGACACCAGGTGGGTGATTCCCCTCTAATCATGGCCTGATTTAGACCTGGTCCACCAGGTGGGTGATTCCCCTCTAATCATGGCCTGATTCAGACCTGGTCCACCAGGTGGGTGATTCCCCTTCTAATCAGGGACAGATTTAGACCTGGGACACCAGGTGGGTGATTCCCCTCTAATCGGGGCCTGATTTAGACCTGGGACACCAGGTGGGTGATTCCCCTCTAATCGGGGCCTGATTTAGACCTGGGACACCAGGTGGGTGATTCCCCTCTAATCAGGGCCTGATTTAGACCTGGGACACCAGGTGGGTGATTCCCCTCTAATCGGGGACTGATTTAGACCTGGGACACCAGGTGGGTTGTTCCCCTCTAATCGGGGACTGATATAGACCTGGGACACCAGGTGGGTGATTCCCCTCTAATCAGGGACTGATTTAGACCTGGGACACCAGGTGGGTGGTTCCCCTCTAATCAGGGACTGATTTAGACCTGGGACACCAGGTGAATGCAATACCGGTACCCCCTGTATATAGCCTCGTTGTTGTTATTATTATTTGTTTTTCAACTTTATTTTGTAAATATATTCTTATTTTTCTGAACTGCATTGTTGGTTCAGGACTTGTAAGTAACTACACCCTGTTGTATTCAGCATTTCACTGTAAGGTCTACTACACCTGTTGTATTCTGCATTTCACTGTGAGGTCTACTACACCTGTTGTATTCAACATTTCACTGTAAGGTCTACTACACCTGTTGTATTCAGCATTTCACTGTGAGGTGTACTACACCTGTTGTATTCAGCATTTCACTGTAATGTCTACTACACCTGTTGTATTCAACATTTCACTGTAAGGTCTACTACACCTGTTGTATTCAGCATTTCACTGTGAGGTCTACTACACCTGTTGTATTCAGCATTTCACTGTGAGGTCTACTACACCTGTTGTATTCAGCATTTCACTGTAAGGTCCTGGGACACAAGATGGGTGATTCCTCTATAATCAGGGACTGATTTAGACCTGGGACACCAGGTGGGTGGTTCCCCTCTAATCAGGGACTGATTTAGACCTGGGACACCAGGTGAATGCAATACCGGTACCCCCTGTATATAGCCTCGTTGTTGTTATTATTATTTGTTTTTCAACTTTATTTTGTAAATATATTCTTATTTTTCTGAACTGCATTGTTGGTTCAGGGCTTGTAAGTAACTACACCCTGTTGTATTCAGCATTTCACTGTGAGGTCTACTACACCTGTTGTATTCAGCATTTCACTGTAAAGTCTACTACACCTGTTGTATTCAGCATTTCACTGTAAGGTCTACTACACCTGTTGTATTCAGCATTTCACTGTGACGTCTACTACACCTGTTGTATTCAGCATTTCACTGTGAGGTCTACTACACCTGTTGTATTCAGCATTTCACTGTAAGGTCTACTACACCTGTTGTATTCAGCATTTCACTGTGAGGTCTACTACACCTGTTGTATTCAGCATTTCACTGTGAGGTCTACTACACCTGTTGTATTCAGCATTTCACTGTGAGGTCTACTACACCTGTTGTATTCAGCATTTCACTGTAAGGTCTACTACACCTGTTGTATTCAGGTCTACTACACCTGTTGTATTCAGCATTTCACTGTGAGGTCTACTACACCTGTTGTATTCAGCATTTCACTGTGAGGTCTACTACACCTGTTGTATTCAGCATTTCACTGTGAGGTCTACTACACCTGTTGTATTCAGGTCTACTACACCTGTTGTATTCAGCATTTCACTGTGAGGTCTACTACACCTGTTGTATTCAGCATTTCACTGTGAGGTCTACTACACCTGTTGTATTCAGGTCTACTACACCTGTTGTATTCAGCATTTCACTGTGAGGTCTACTACACCTGTTGTATTCAGCATTTCACTGTAAGGTCTACTACACCTGTTGTATTCAGCTTTTTACTGTAAGGTCTACTACACCTGTTGTATTCAGCTTTTTACTGTAAGGTCTACTACTACACCTGTTGTATTCGGGGGCATGTCAGAATTCAAATGTTATTCGATTTGTTTCGTCATCAGCGAGAACAGAAACCCAGCAGGTTCTCCTGACCTCATAGGATGAGCTGTGATTACCTGTGTCTTCATTACCTCTCATAACGCTATGCAGGTACCATGACCTAGTCCATCCAGGTATCTCTGCTAACTTGGATGGAAATGTCCCGTCCAACCTTCTGTTTATTGTTCTGTAGATTTGAATCTGATGTTAGCACTGATTTCGATTGATTTTCGATAAACTGTTGTTTTCTCTCTCTGAGACACAAATCCAAGGTAAATCCTCCAGTAAAGCAGGTTTGTTTTGATTGATTTTAATCCTCTTAAATGATAATGTGGGATAGATGTGTTGGTGTGTTAAACGGTGCTGGCCCTGCCTTGGCAATGCTTTACCTTATCACCACTCTACTCTAGCTGAAAGGCTTCTCTCTGTCTACAGCCCCCTGCCAGGTTCTCTCTCTCTTTCTCTCTCTCACACACTACAGTTAAAATGTTTAGTTTAGGATTTATCTAGGCTTGGGTGATAGATTTTGTAATGAATTCAATTGGGTATTATTGTTTTCTGAAACAAGTTATCTGTGCATTAACTTACTGCTTACATTCTGTTAGTGCTTCGTTTTTTTAAGGTAGGGTCCATTTTGTCTCATTGGATGATGGGTCATGCATTTTGTTTATTTTTTGTTGTTGTTGTTTTCCAAAACAAGTTTGTTTACAGCTCAGATCCACATGCTGGATTGTTTTTAAAGGTTTTGTCTTGTTTGACGGCGGTTGGCTTGGCTGCAGTTGGATATATTTCCTCTAGTGGTGTCACTGAGCTGGCAGATGGCTGGCCCTGGTTGTTATTTAAGTCTAACCCTAGACTAGGTGTCTTGTTAATATTGACTTCATCCTCTAACAGGGCTTCTGTGTCTCCTCTGGCCCCAAGAAACAGACCAGATGGAGACAGGCTTGCCAGATGTTCCCTCAATCAATTTCTTCCATGGTTCTGTTCCATGGTTCTGTTCCATGGTTCTGTTCCATGGTTCTGTTATTTTTTGAATCACTCTTTAATAATGAATGAATTCATCGGTTCAGCAGAGCTCTGTGGCAGTCCGACCAGGCGTTAGATTTTACAGTACAGTCCTTCACTTTTACATGCTGGGTCTATAGATGGCAGACGATGTATTGAAGCAGCATTGTGATGCGCGGTGTGTATGTAACCTTGGGTGTAAATTAGATTGGATGTGTATATTGACTGGTGAGACTATATTTATAAAGCCCTTCTTACATCAGCCTATAACACAAAGTGCTGTACAGAAACACAGCCTAAAACCCCAAACAGCAAGCAATGCAGGTGTAGAAGCACGGTGGCTAGGAAAAACTCCCTAGAAAGGCCAAAACCTAGGAAGAAACCTAGAGAGGAACCAGGCTCTGGGGGGTGGCCAGTCCTCTTCTGGCTGTGCCGGGTGGAGATTATAACAGAACATGGCCAAGATGTTCAAATGTTCATAGATGACCAGCACGGTCAAATAATAATCACAGTAGTTGTCGAGGGTGCAACAGGTCAGCACCTCAGGAGTAAATGTCAGTTGGATTTGCATAGCCGGTCAGCTTGGTCGGCTATCTGTAGAGAAAAGACTCCTATTAATTCAACATGCTCTGGTCCATAGAGAGATTACTGACTCAGCCCCCAGGATACCTAGCTAATTATTCAACTTAGAAAAGAGATGTTCACTAATGCATCACCAGGGCCCAGCGACTCTGATATTGTCTTGTTTTAAATGAAAGAGTCTATTGTGATAAGAACACTGTTTTATATACAGGCGTTGTTGAGTGGAACAAACCAGCACGGCAACTCAAAGCCGTGCCGGCCATCACTTCAAAGAGTGTCGTTAGCTGGCTAATGATGGAGCTACAGATGATGTGTCATGGTTGTGTTTACGGCTCTCGTCCCCTCAAGTTCAACGCTGGACCTGGAAGCCATTTCCACTGCTTATTTTAATTGTTCCCCTTCTAATCAGGGCCTGGTTTAGACCTGGGACACCAGGTGGGTGATTCCCCTCTAATCAGGGACTGATTTAGACCTGGGACACCAGGTGGGTGATTCCCCTCTAATCGGGGCCTGATTTAGACCTGGGACACCAGGTGGGTGATTCCCCTCTAATCGGGGACTGATTTAGACCTGGGACACCAGGTGGGTGATTCCCCTCTAATCGGGGCCTGATTTAGACCTGGGACACCAGGTGGGTGATTCCCCTCTAATCGGGGACTGATTTAGACCTGGGACACCAGGTGGGTGATTCCCCTCTAATCGGGGCCTGATTTAGACCTGGGACACCAGGTGGGTGATTCCCCTCTAATCGGGGACTGATTTAGACCTGGGACACCAGGTGGGTGATTCCCCTCTAATCGGGGACTGATTTAGACCTGGGACACCCAGGTGGGTGAAATTAATTATCAGGTAGAACAGAAAACCAGCAGACTCCGGACCTCGTAGGGTCAGAGTTCAATACCCTGCTCTAGACTATGACAATGTTGTTTGTGAGTGAGTAGTGATGCTGGGCGGGCGGGTGCGGGCAGCGATCGGTTGAAGAGCATGCATTTATTTTTGCTTGCATTTAAAAGTAGTTGGAGGCCACGGAAGAAGAGTTGTATGGCATTGAAGCTTGCCTGGAGGGTTAACACAGTCTCCAAAGAAGGGCCAGAAGTATACAGAATGGTGTCGTCTGCGTAGAGGTGGATCAGAGAATCACTAGCAGCAAGAGCGATATCATTAATGTAAACAGAGAAGAGAGTCGGCCAGAGAATTGAACCCTGTGGCACCCCCATAGAGACTGCCAGAGGTCCGGACAACAGGCCCTCCGATTTGACACATTGAACTCTGTTTGAGAAGTAGTTGGTGAACCAGGCAAGGAATTCATTTGAGAAACCAAGGCTGTTGATGAATACGGCTGCACAGTATTGTCTTTTATCGATGGCGGTTTTGATATCGTTTAGGAACTTGAGCGTGGCTGAGGTGCACTCGTGACCAGCTCGGAAACCAGATTGCTTATCAGAGAAGGTATGGTGATCTGTTTAACTTGGCTTTCTAGGTCTTTAGAAAGGCAGGGTAGGATAGATCTAGGTCTGTGACAGTTTGGGTTTAGAGTGTCATCCCCTTTGACGAGGGTGATGACCGCAGCAGCTTTACAATCTTAAGGAATCTCAGACGACACAAAAGAGGTTGAACAGGCTAGTAATAGGGGTTGCAACAATTGCAGCAGATAATTTTAGAAAGAGGGTCCAGATTTTGCAGCTCTTTCAGAACATCAGGTATCTGGATTTGGGTGAAGGAGAAATTGGGGAGACTTGAGCAAGTTGCTGTGAGGGGTGCAGGGCTGTTGCCCGGAGTAGGGGTAGCCAGGTGGAAAGCATGGCCAGCTGTTTATTTATTTTTTTTACCTTTATTTAACTAAGCAAGTCAGTTAAGAACAAATTCTTATTTTCAATGACGGCCTAGGAACAGTGGGTTAACTGCCTGTTCAGGGGCAGAACGACAGATTTGTACCTTGTCAGCTCGGGGGTTTGAACTTGCAACTTTCCGGTTACTAGTCCAACGCTCTAACCACTAGGCTACCCTGCTACCCTGCTGTAGAAAAATGCTTATTAAAATTCTTGATTATCGTAGATTTATCTGTGGTGGCAGTGTGTCTTAGCCTCAGTACAGTGGGCAGCTGGGTGGAGGTGCTCTTATTCTCCATGGACTTTACAGTGGGCCAGAACATTTAGCACATTTCTGTTTGAAAAAGCTAGCCTTAGATTTCCTAACTGCCTAACTGTTAGGTTCCATGATAATTTGTGTGAGATTAGGGGCATCTAGTTTAGATTGTAGGACGGCCGGGGTGTTAAGCATATCTCAGTTTAGGTCACCTAACAGTACTAACTCATTTTATATTTTCCTCCTTTTTTGTATTTTACATTTTTTTCTACATATTTTGTTTTCTCAGGTCGGTCTGTGGGCGTGCAGCCGCTCTTCCACAACATTTAACTGGATTCACAGGGATTCAAAATGAACTTAGTCTTGTTTGCTGACAGCTTAAAGCCTAATTGACTGGAAGCCAAATAGAGTGTGTTAGGTATTCAGCGGCAGGGCCAATTGATAATGCCATGTGTAAACAGGGCCCTGTTGAAAGAGTGACGACGGCCTACCCCCCCCCCCCCCCCCATTATTCAGAACACAGCTCTGTGGAGCGAGGTAGTCACAAACGCTTTGTGGAGCCCTTCATCACACTTTGGTGGCTGAGCCAAGCTGGAGCAGGAGGCGGGGCGGGACTGGGGAAGAGGCGGGGACTGGGGAAGAGGCGGGGACTGGGGAAGAGGCGGGGACTGGGGAAGAGGCGGGGACTGGGGAAGAGGCGGGGACTGGGGAAGAGGCGGGGACTGGGGAAGAGGCGGGGACTGGGGAAGAGGCGGGGACTGGGGAAGAGGCGGGGACTGGGGAGAGGCGGGACTGGGGAGAGGCGGGACTGGGAGGCCACCTGCTGTCAAGCTGCAACTGCTCACCAGGCTGGAGGAAGGCCTCGCCCTGGAAGGCCTGGCACTGGTAGGACAGAGCAGAGTAGGGCAGGGCAGAGTAGGGCAGGGCAGAGCAGGACAGAGCAGACCAGGGCAGAGTGGATGTACCTGGTCCAGACAGACCAGTACCCTCCTATCAGTTCCATACCCTCAGTAGAGGAGGTCATTGAAATGTCATTGTATTACCGTCAGTAAATATCAGTGGGTACAGTAAATATCAGTGGGTTCAATAAATATCAGTGGGTTCAGTAAATATCAGTAAATATCAGTGGGATCAGTAAATATCAGTGGGTTCAATAAATATCAGTGGGTTCAATAAATATCAGTGGGTTCAATAAATATCAGTGGGTTCAATAAATATCAGTGGGATCAGTAAATATCAGTGTTATCAGTAAATATCAGTGGGTACAGTAAATATCAGTGGGTTCAATAAATATCAGCGGGATCAGTAAATATCAGTGTTATCAGTAAATATCAGCGGGTTCAGTAAATATCAGCGGGATCAGTAAATATCAGCGGGGATCAGTAAATATCAGTGGGATCAGTAAATATCAGTGGGATCAGTAAATATCAGTGGGATCAGTAAATATCAGCGGGATCAGTAAATATCAGCGGGATCAGTAAATATCAGAAAATATCAGCGGGATCAGTAAATATCAGAAAATATCAGCGGGATCAGTAAATATCAGCGGGATCAGTAAATATCAGCGGGATCAGTAAATATCAGCGGGATCAGTAAATATCAGCGGGATCAGTAAATATCAGTGGGATCAGTAAATATCAGTGGGGATCAGTGGGGATCAGTAAATATCAGTGGGGATCAGTAAATATCAGCGGGATCAGTAAATATCAGTGGGATCAGTAAATATCAGTGGGGATCAGTAAATATCAGTGGGATTATTAAATATCAGTGGGGATCAGTGGGGATCAGTAAATATCAGTGGGATCAGTAAATATCAGTGGGATCAGTAAATATCAGTGGGGATCAGTAAATATCAGTGGGGATCAGTAAATATCAGCGGGATCAGTAAATATCAGTGGGATCAGTAAATATCAGTGGGGATCAGTAAATATCAGTGGGATTATTAAATATCAGTGGGGATCAGTGGGGATCAGTAAATATCAGTGGGGATCAGTAAATATCAGCGGGATCAGTAAATATCAGCGGGATCAGTAAATATCAGCGGGATCAGTAAATATCAGCGGGATCAGTAAATATCAGAAAATATCAGCGGGATCAGTAAATATCAGAAAATATCAGCGGGATCAGTAAATATCAGCGGGATCAGTAAATATCAGCGGGATCAGTAAATATCAGCGGGATCAGTAAATATCAGCGGGATCAGTAAATATCAGCGGGATCAGTAAATATCAGCGGGATCAGTAAATATCAGCGGGATCAGTAAATATCAGTGGGGATCAGTAAATATCAGTGGGATCAGTAAATATCAGTGGGGATCAGTGGGGATCAGTAAATATCAGTGGGGATCAGTAAATATCAGCGGGATCAGTAAATATCAGCGGGATCAGTAAATATCAGCGGGATCAGTAAATATCAGCGGGATCAGTAAATATCATTGGGGATCAGTAAATATCATTGGGGATCAGTAAATATCAGCGGGATCAGTAAATATCAGCGGGATCAGTAAATATCAGTGGGGATCAGTAAATATCAGTGGGGATCAGTAAATATCAGTGGGATCAGTAAATATCAGTGGGGATCAGTAAATATCAGGGGGGATCAGTGGGGATCAGTAAATATCAGTGGGGATCAGTAAATATCAGTGGGGATCAGTAAATATCAGTGGGGATCAGTAAATATCAGTGGGGATCAGTAAATATCAGTGGGTTCAGTAAATATCAGTGGGATCAGTAAATATCAGTGGGGATCAGTAAATATCAGTGGGGATCAGTAAATATTAGTGGGATCAATTAATATCAGCGGGATCAGTAAATATCAGCGGGATCAGTAAATATTAGTGGGGATCAGTAAATATCAGTGGGATCAGTAAATATCAGTGGGATCAGTAAATATCAGTGGGGATCAGTAAATATCAGTGGGGATCAGTAAATATCAGTGGGATCAGTAAATATCAGTGGGATCAGTAAATATCAGTGGGGATCAGTAAATATCAGTGGGATCAGTAAATATCAGTGGGGATCAGTAAATATCAGTGGGGATCAGTAAATATCAGTGGGATCAGTAAATATCAGTGGGGATCAGTAAATATCAGTGGGGATCAGTAAATATCAGTGGGGATCAGTAAATATCAGTGGGATCAGTAAATATCAGTGGGGATCAGTAAATATCAGCGGGATCAGTGGGGATCAGTAAATATCAGTGGGATCATTGGGGATCAGTAAATATCAGTGGGATCAGTAAATATCGGCCTGCTCTGCCTGGCCCTCTGTTCCCGCTCCCAGGAAATAGAGATTCAATACTCAGACGGCTCGAAGACAAGGGGAGAAAATGTTTTTTCAAATTGTTTCCTAATTGAATGAGCTGTGTGATGGTCTCACAGTGGACAAGATCAAAGTTTATTCTGCTAATTACCACAACACCCTCCACCAGCGCTTTCCCCCCCCTCTCTCTCTCTCTCCTTCCATTTTTCCCTCCCCCTCTTTTCCTCTCCCTCCTCCTCCTCTCTCTCTGTCAGCTGTGTCGTCACTATAATGACAGGGTGGGTATTGATCCCAACAGCAGCTATCTTTCTCTCAGAAGAGACGATCTTGTGATCTGGATCGTTCTAGAGCCATCAGCCAGCTGTTGGTGTTCTCATTCGTTCTAGAGCCATCAGCCAGCTGTTGGTGTTCTCATTCGTTCTAGAGCCATCAGCCAGCTGTTGGTGTTCTCATTCGTTCTAGAGCCATCAGCCAGCCATTGGTGTTCCCACAACCTATTTGGCTTTAGTACAATGTGTGTGTGTGTGGATGTGTGCTTACATTAGAGCTGGGGAAATTATCGACACTGATCATACTTATCGCAGACATTTTGCAGATATAATTCATAACAGTAAGTAGTAGCCTCTACTAGAGATGTGAAGTTTGAAAATAGCGATTTGGTTTGTCTGTATCGCCCAGCTCTAGTGTACGTCAGGGATTTGGTTTGTCTGTATCGCCCAGCTCTAGTGTGCGTCAGGGATTTGGTTTGTCTGTATCGCCCAGCTCTAGTGTACGTCAGGGATTTGGTTTGTCTGTATCGCCCAGCTCTAGTGTACGTCAGGGATTTGGTTTGTCTGTATCGCCCAGCTCTAGTGTACGTCAGGGATTTGGTTTGTCCGTATCGCCCAGCTCTAGTGTACGTCAGGGATTTGGTTTGTCCGTATCGCCCAGCTCTAGTGTACGTCAGGGATGTGGTTTGTCTGTATCGTCCAGCTCTAGTGTACATCAGGGATGTGGTTTGTCCGTATCGCCCAGCTCTAGTGTACATCAGGGATTTGGTTTGTCTGTATCGCCCAGCTCTAGTGTACGTCAGGGATTTGGTTTGTCCGTATCGCCCAGCTCTAGTGTACGTCAGGGATTTGGTTTGTCCGTATCGCCCAGCTCTAGTGTACGTCAGGGATTTGGTTTGTCCGTATCGCCCAGCTCTAGTGTACGTCAGGGATTTGGTTTGTCCGTATCGCCCAGCTCTAGTGTACGTCAGGGATTTGGTTTGTCCGTATCGCCCAGCTCTAGTGTACGTCAGGGATTTGGTTTGTCCGTATCGCCCAGCTCTAGTGTACGTCAGGGATTTGGTTTGTCCGTATCGCCCAGCTCTAGTGTACGTCAGGGATTTGGTTTGTCCGTATCGCCCAGCTCTAGTGTACGTCAGGGATTTGGTTTGTCCGTATCGCCCAGCTCTAGTGTACGTCAGGGATTTGGTTTGTCCGTATCGCCCAGCTCTAGTGTACGTCAGGGATTTGGTTTGTCCGTATCGCCCAGCTCTAGTGTACGTCAGGGATTTGGTTTGTCCGTATCGCCCAGCTCTAGTGTACGTCAGGGATTTGGTTTGTCCGTATCGCCCAGCTCTAGTGTACGTCAGGGATTTGGTTTGTCCGTATCGCCCAGCTCTAGTGTACGTCAGGGATTTGGTTTGTCCATTTCGCTCCACATTAATGTATATTGACACAACAGGCACACTGCTCTTCATGAATGCATTTGAGAATATAAGTCTTGTATAAAAAAACTCTCTCTCTGTAGCTTCATTATTGTTTTGAGAGGTGTTTCATATCCTCTAGGTTTTCTCCTCTGACTGTTAGACAGCATGTTGCTAACGTCTCCTATTGGAGAACAATAGTCAATGTTCATCAGCCTTATTGGGAAACAATCAGGTCTGGGGATTATAGGGTATCACACAGAGAAAGATGGCTGGGGAAGCAGAGGGGTGTGGCTGGGGAGGAAGCAGAGGGGTGTGACTGGGGAAGCAGAGGGGTGTGACTGGGGAGGAAGCAGAGGGGTGTGACTGGGGAGGAAGCAGAGGGGTGTGACTGGGGAGGAAGCAGAGGGGTGTGACTGGGGAGGAAGCAGAGGGGTGTGACTGGGGAGGAAGCAGAGGGGTGTGACTGGGGGGAAGCAGAGGGGTGTGACTGGGGAAGCAGAGGGGTGTGACTGGGGGGAAGCGGAGGGGTGTGACTGGGGGGAAGCGGAGGGTGTGACTGGGGGGAAGCGGAGGGGTGTGCCTGGGGGGAAGCGGAGGGGTGTGGCTGGGGGGAAGCGGAGGGGTGTGGCTGGGGGAAGCGGAGGGGTGTGGCTGGGGGGAAGCGGAGGGGTGTGGCTGGGGGGAAGCGGAGGGGTGTGGCTGGGGGGAAGCAGAGGGGTGTGGCTGGGGGGAAGCAGAGTGAGGGAATAGGATTGGAACCAAGAAAAAATATGATTATTTCCCTTTTGGGGGGCGGCTCATTGTAACATTTGAAGACCTTACCTTAAATATCTTCTGGAATTGAAAGGTGAAATGGGGAATGGGGGGGTACATGGTGTCCATCTGCTCCTGTTCTAGTCCCATGTAGTACTCTCCTCCAGATTCCTTATTTGAGGCTCTCTCTCCTGGATGCAGTATATTGTCAGTATATCTGAAGATGGTATACCTGAGATCGTCAGTATATCTGAAGATGGTATACCTGAGATCGTCAGTATATCTGAAGATGGTATACCTGAGATCGTCAGTATATCTGAAGATGGTATACCTGAGATCGTCAGTATATCTGAAGATGGTATACCTGAGATCGTCAGTATATCTGAAGATGGTATACCTGAGATCGTCAGTATATCTGAAGATGGTATACCTGAGATCGTCAGTATATCTGAAGATGGTATACCTGAGATCGTCAGTATATCTGAAGATGGTATACCTGAGATCGTCAGTATATCTGAAGATGGCATACCTGAGATCGTCAGTATATCTGAAGATGGCATACCTGAGATCGTCAGTATATCTGAAGATGGCATACCTGAGATCGTCAGTATATCTGAAGATGGCATACCTGAGATCGTCAGTATATCTGAAGATGGTATACCTGAGATCGTCAGTATATCTGAAGATGGCATACCTGAGATCGTCAGTATATCTGAAGATGGCATACCTGAGATCGTCAGTATATCTGAAGATGGTATACCTGAGATCGTCAGTATATCTGAAGATGGTATACCTGAGATCGTCAGTATATCTGAAGATGGTATACCTGAGATCGTCAGTATATCTGAAGATGGTATACCTGAGATCGTCAGTATATCTGAAGATGGTATACCTGAGATCGTCAGTATATCTGAAGATGGTATACCTGAGATCGTCAGTATATCTGAAGATGGTATACCTGAGATCGTCAGTATATCTGAAGATGGTATACCTGAGATCGTCAGTATATCTGAAGATGGTATACCTGAGATCGTCAGTATATCTGAAGATGGTATACCTGAGATCGTCAGTATATCTGAAGATGGTATACCTGAGATCGTCAGTATATCTGAAGATGGCATACCTGAGATCGTCAGTATATCTGAAGATGGCATACCTGAGATCGTCAGTATATCTGAAGATGGCATACCTGAGATCGTCAGTATATCTGAAGATGGTATACCTGAGATCGTCAGTATATCTGAAGATGGTATACCTGAGATCGTCAGTATATCTGAAGATGGTATACCTGAGATCGTCCAGTATATCTGAAGATGGCATACCTGAGATCGTCAGTATATCTGAAGATGGCATACCTGAGATCGTCAGTATATCTGAAGATGGCATACCTGAGATCGTCAGTATATCTGAAGATGGCATACCTGAGATCGTCAGTATATCTGAAGATGGCATACCTGAGATCGTCAGTATATCTGAAGATGGTATACCTGAGATCGTCAGTATATCTGAAGATGGTATACCTGAGATCGTCAGTATATCTGAAGATGGTATACCTGAGATCGTCAGTATATCTGAATGCTCTATTCTGTGTCTGGTTAAAGGAAGGACTGTCCAGGTCCAGGAGTTTTCTCCTGCATCCTCTTAACTTTTTTTCTCACAGATTGTTTTTTCAATTATCGTTTGTGGTCTGTTAACATTTACTGGGCATGTTCTGTACTCTGAACAACGTTCTTTTGTCTTAACTTTTAAACAACCAAAACATTTTCTTTTCATGCCGTGTTGGCATTTATTGAATTATTTTATTTGTTGTTTTGTTCACACACAAAGCAAAACGTTTTTTAAATTATTTTTTTAATGATATTTTACTTTTTCACACGGAAATTCCAGCTTCATATTGATCCCCCTCATAGAATCCCCGGCGATCACGTTTTACCTGTCTGCTCATCCATGGTCAATGTCGGCCCACACTGACCGTGGGAGAGGAGACAGCACCATGGGAGGTGGCGTGGCTCGACTGAGCATCAAAAACAGGACTGGTGGTGAGTTACAGTGTTTAAGTGCTGTACTGAACAGGCCGGTTTCCCAGACCAAGGCTTTTAATATATCCTGTATTTGTCTTAATCTGCCTCTGTGTGCCTGTACTTCAGGTCTGTCCAGGGTACTGTCCATCCCCGACATTAGTGTTAGAATGGAATAACTACCCTCTGCCTTCCTGTCCCCATCTCTCCTAAAGGGTTAGTCCCTGCCTTCCTGTCCCCATCTCTCCTAAAGGGTTAGTCCCTGCCTTCCTGTCCCCATCTCTCCTAAAGGGTTAGTCCCTGCCTTCCTGTCCCCATCTCTCCTAAAGGGTTAGTCCCTACCTTCCTGTCCCCATCTCTCCTAAAGGGTTAGTCCCTGCCTTCCTGTCCCCATCTCTCCTAAAGGGTTAGTCCCTGCCTTCCTGTCCCCATCTCTCCTAAAGGGTTAGTCCCTGCCTTCCTGTCCCCATCTCTCCTAAAGGGTTAGTCCCTGCCTTCCTGTCCCCATCTCTCCTAAATTGTTAGTCCCTGCCTTCCTGTCCCCATCTCTCCTAAAGGGTTAGTCCCTACCTTCCTGTCCCCCATCTCTCCTAAAGGGTTAGTCCCTGCCTTCCTGTCCCCCATCTCTCCTAAAGGGTTAGTCCCTGCCTTCCTGTCCCCATCTCTCCTAAAGGGTTAGTCCCTGCCTTCCTGTCCCCATCTCTCCTAAAGGGTTAGTCCCTGCCTTCCTGTCCCCCATCTCTCCTAAAGGGTTAGTCCCTGCCTTCCTGTCCCCATCTCTCCTAAAGGGTTAGTCCCTGCCTTCCTGTCCCCCATCTCTCCTAAAGGGTTAGTCCCTGCCTTCCTGTCCCCATCTCTCCTAAAGGGTTAGTCCCTGCCTTCCTGTCCCCCATCTCTCCTAAAGGGTTAGTCCCTGCCTTCCTGTCCCCATCTCTCCTAAAGGGTTAGTCCCTGCCTTCCTGTCCCCATCTCTCCTAAAGGGTTAGTCCCTACCTTCCTGTCCCCATCTCTCCTAAAGGGTTAGTCCCTGCCTTCCTGTCCCCATCTCTCCTAAAGGGTTAGTCCCTGTCTTCCTGTCCCCATCTCTCCTAAAGGGTTAGTCCCTGCCTTCCTGTCCCCATCTCTCCTAAAGGGTTAGTCCCTGCCTTCCTGTCCCCATCTCTCCTAAAGGGTTAGTCCCTGCCTTCCTGTCCCCATCTCTCCTAAAGGGTTAGTCCCTGCCTTCCTGTCCCCATCTCTCCTAAAGGGTTAGTCCCTGCCTTCCTGTCCCCATCTCTCCTAAAGGGTTAGTCCCTGCCTTCCTGTCCCCATTATGTAACCAGACATTAAGAGGGGGATATTATTCATGAATCGTGAATAATGGTGAGTGAGAAAGTAATAGACCCACAGGAGGTTAGCCTTTTATATCATACCCTCCAAGACATGCTAACGTCTCACCATTAGAGGTTATCCTTTTATATCATACCCTCCAAGACATGCTAACGTCTCACCATTATAAGAGGATATGGGTATGATATAAAAGACTAACCTCCTCCTGGTATAACTGTAGTTGTGTTCATACTGAGAACGACATCGCTCTCTGTAGTTAAACTCCTCCTGGTATAACTAGCTGTGTTCATACTGAGAACGATATCGCTCTCTGTCTGTAGTTAAACTCCTGGTATAACTAGCTGTGCTCTACCTGTTGCTGCTCTACATTACTCTGCCTCCTTTTAATTCATGTTCTCTTTTTAATTTAATTTCAACAAGAGTTCAACTCGGGCCGATCCATCTCTCTATTTATTTTTTTCTCCAGAAGATGAAGAGTAGTGGAGAGCAACGACAACAAAAGAAAACATGGTCGTCCTTTTTAGTTTATTAAATGACATTTTAAAACCAGGGAGCAGCAAATGGGATTTAGATACAATGTCATTAAAATGGATCTCGATGTATTAAAGGTATAGGATCAATAGTTTTCAAAAAATAATATTTTTTTACACAGTCTTAGCTCCGCTCAAAAGGTTATTTGCTTGGGATGTAATATGTCTTACTGTACTATGCTGGGATGTATAGATACCTTCTTTATTTGTAAAAGTTTTTCACCACAAGAAAACAAAAAACAGTTTGACGGGGGGTACAGGGGATATGACAGTATGGGGGGTACAGGGGATATGACAGTATGGGGGTACAGGGGATATGACAGTACGGGGTATGACAGTACGGGGGTACAGGGGATATGACAGTACGGGGGTACAGGGGATATGACAGTACGGGGGTACAGGGGATATGACAGTACGGGGGTACAGGGGATATGACAGTACAGGGGGTACAGGGGATATGACAGTACGGGGGGGTACAGGGGATATGACAGTACGGGGGTACAGGGGATATGACGGTACAGGGGTACAGGGGATATGACAGTACGGGGGTACAGGGGATATGACAGTACGGGGTACAGGGGATATGACAGTACGGGGTACAGGGGATATGACAGTGCGGGGGTACAGGGGATATGACGGTACAGGGGGTACAGGGGATATGACAGTACGGGGTACAGGGGGTATGGCGGTACGGGGGATACAGGGGATATGACAGTACGGGGGGTACAGGGGATATGACAGTACGGGGGGTACAGGGGATATGACAGTACGGGGGGTATGACAGTACGGGGGATACAGGGGATATGACAGTACGGGGGATACAGGGGATATGACACACACTGCCTAGAGCCGCCCCACAGACACACTGCCTAGAGCCGCCCCACAGACACACTGCCTAGAGCCGCCCCACAGACACGCTGCCTAGAGCCGCCCCACAGACACGCTGCCTAGAGCCACCCCACAGACACACTGCCTAGAGCCGCCCCACAGACACACTGCCTAGAGCCGCCCCTGACACACGCTGCCTAGAGCCGCCCCACAGACACACTGCCTAGAGCCGCCCCACAGACACACTGCCTAGAGCCGCCCCACAGACACGCTGCCTAGAGCCGCCCCACAGACACGCTGCCTAGAGCCGCCCCCACAGACACGCTGCCTAGAGCCGCCCCACAGACACACTGCCTAGAGCCGCCCCACAGACACACTGCCTAGAGCCGCCCCACAGACACACTGCCTAGAGCTGGGTTATTGCTCTCTATATATGCTGGCTTGGTAAACGTCGGTCATTCTTACTTATGATAGTTTTAGTATAGTTTTATAATGCCAAGATGAAACAAACATATGGACTCTAATTTAATGTATCCTCTTACCTGTTGACTAGAACTATTTGATTAAAATCCTGATCACTTCGATTTTCTCATATTTAGTTATTCCTCTTGTTACCGTGTATGAGAAAGTGTGGCAGATGATTTAAATAGTCTATTGTTTTTAAGAGAGAAATGAAGCACTTGTCTGTCTTCAGGCTATGAAAGGAGATGTTGGGGCATGCTGTTCTTTCTCTCCCTCCTCCTCATCAGTCTTTACCTTCTCCTCCTCTCGTTCCCTCCTCTCTCTGGTTCTCTCAGCAGTTTTTGGTGATTATTAATTTGTGAGGTGTTATTGGGTGATCAACTGTCTTGTCAGGAGAATGGATGTGTGTGTCAGTTGTTAGCTATGATTAAACACCAACTCTGCAGAGAGAAGCGAGAGGGCGGAGAGAGCGCGAGGAGAGAAGGAGTGAGAGGGTAAAGGGTGAGAGAGAGCGTGAGGAGGGAAAGCATGAGGAGAGGAGGGTGGAGGAGTGAGAGGGTGAAGGGTGAGAGAGAGCGCGAGGAGGGAAAGCGTGAGGAGAGGAGAGTGGAGGAGTGAGAGGGTGAAGGGTGAGAGAGAGCGAGGCAGAACAATCCTCTGTTAATGGATGAAACTGCAGTGGGACGGGTTTCTGCTGTCTCCATGCATATTGTTTCTCTGCCTCTCTCTCTGCCTCTCTGCCTGCCTCTCTCTCTCTGCCTGCCTCTCTCTCTCTGCCTGCCTCTCTCTCTCTCTCTGTCTGCCTGCCTCTCTCTCTCTCTCTCTGCCTGCCTCTCTCTCTCTCTGCCTGCCTCTCTCTCTCTCTGCCTGCCTCTCTCTCTCTCTCTCTGCCTGCCTCTCTCTCTCTCTCTGCCTGCCTCTCTCTCTCTCTCTGCTGCCTCCTCTCTCTCTCTCTGCCTGCCTCTCTCTCTCTCTCTCTCTGCCTGCCTCTCTCTCTCTCTCTCTGCCTGCCTCTCTCTCTCTCTCTCTGCCTGCCTCTCTCTAATTATTAGGGTAGTGCAGGGTCTCTGTAATTAGTAGGGTAGTGCAGGGTCTCTGTGTAATTAGGAGGGTAGTGCAGGGTCTCTGTAATTAGGAGGGTAGTGCAGGGTCTGTGTAATTAGTAGGGTAGTGCAGGGTCTCTCTGTAATTAGGAGGGTAGTGCAGGGTCTCTGTAATTAGGAGGGTAGTGCAGGGTCTCTCTGTAATTAGTAGGGTAGTGCAGGGTCTCTGTGTAATTAGGAGGGTAGTGCAGGGTCTCTGTAATTAGGAGGGTAGTGCAGTGTCTCTGTAATTAGGAGGGTAGTGCAGGGTCTCTGTGTAATTAGTAGGGTAGTGCAGGGTCTCTCTGTAATTAGTAGGGTAGTGCAGGTTCTCAGGATTGTCTACGGGACACACGTGCTTCAAGGCTAAGTTGAACAATACTCACCGAGAATTGAGGTTTGATATTAATATAAACCAGAATAGTTCTGGTCCGGGCCACCCGAGTCGCAGTGCTCGAGGCGTCACTACAGACCCTGGTTCAATCCCGGGCTGTATCACAACATGCCGTGATTGGGAGTCCCATAGGGCGGTGCACAATTGGCCCAGCGTCATCCAGGGTTCGGGGAGGGTTTGGCCAGAGGGAGCCTTACTTGGCTCATCGCAGTCTAGCGACTCCTTGTGGCGGGCCGGGGTCCTGCAGGCTGACCACCGGTCGTCAGTTCAACAACGTTTCCTCCGACACAGATCGCTTCCTGGTTCAGCGTGCGGGTGATAAGAAGAAGCGCGGTTTGGTGGGTCATGTTTCGGAGGTCGCATGACTCGATCTTTGCCTCCCGAGCCCGTTGGTGAGCTGCAGCGATGAGACAAGATCGTAATCACAAAATTGGGGAGAAAAAGGGGGTAAAAGAAATGATAAAATAAAAAAGTTTTAAACAAAATACTTTTGGCTTTTCAAAATGCAATTTTTTGTTTAGGTTGTAATGTATAGTGTTGGTGGTTTAGTGTGTGTAATGGTGTGTTCAGGTCTGTGGGCGGACAGAGACTGTGCTGTAGCTAGAGGTCACTGGGAGGTCAATTCACCTGCCTCTGTGTGTTTCTGTTCTAGCCATGGTACCTGTGTGTGTGTAGGAGGGAGGTCAGCTTTAGATCAACCTGTTCTCTGGCCTGGAAGGAGGGGGTCGGTGGGGTCATGATCTCTATAGGTTAAAGGTCACCATAAGCGGTGGTGGTGAGACACCTGTAATAAAGGAACCTGCTGGTGTGTTGTGTCATACCATGAAGTAGTATGGACTGATTGAAGCTCAATGTTTTGTAGTGACGCCTCTGGCACTGAGGTGCTTCGACTGCTGCGCCACTCACAACCGGCCGTGATTGGGAGTCCCATAGGGCGACGCACAATTGACCCACAATTGACCCGCGTCAAAGCTTGTGTACTGGGAAAACCCTTGGTAGAGCATGGGTGGAATCAGCATTGTGGTGCTCGTGAATTCCCATAATGTTTCTGCTTCAGATCAAT
Source organism: Oncorhynchus masou masou (assembly GCF_036934945.1). Classification (NCBI taxonomy): domain Eukaryota; kingdom Metazoa; phylum Chordata; class Actinopteri; order Salmoniformes; family Salmonidae; genus Oncorhynchus; species Oncorhynchus masou. Next base: position 83,252,290 of record NC_088239.1, on the reverse strand, counting down.
TGTCAGTTAAGGCATATTTTCTTTGTTTTTAATGATTACGATAAAATTAGTATGAGTATGTAGTGTAAGAGTCGATGTACAATACAACTGAGCTGTATTGAAGAGGTGCTTTGCATTCCGCTGTTGACAACAAATTCAAACTTAACCATACCTTAATTATTTTCATTATGCTCTGTCTATTTGCCTGAGTGCAAATTCTCTCAAGATGATCATTCAGAATCTCATCCCAAGCCTGAGTTGGTCTTGCGTTGATGGTATGTGTTCCAAGTGGCTCCCTATATAGTGCACTATGGGTACCTGGGCAAAGAGAGTGCACTATATAGGGAATAGGGTATCATTTGTCTTCCAGTCATCAGTATGGATTGACTTGTTGTTTTTTGTGTTGCACAGTCACACGACTACAAGCAGCAACTCAAGTGGCAGCTACCAACACAGAGAATAATGAAGTGCTGGACAGAGGAAGCAGACTCAATGCTGCACGACTGTTTTGAGAATTGAACTGATTGGAATATGTTCAAAGAATCATTTCCGCTAGGACTCATCCATCAACATTGAGGAATATACATCATCAGTCACAGGCTTCATTCGGAAATGTGTTGTTGATGTTGTTCCCAAATAACAAACCGGACATATCCCAACCAAAAACCCTGGACAAACGGAGATAGCCGTACCATGCTGAGAGCCCATACTGCAGCATTCAATGTCAGCAGAACGATCCCCGATGACTCAGTGACACACATCGTGTACAAGGCAAGCAGGCGCGAGCAGGGTGCAAAAAGACAATACAGACTCAAACTTTAATTGATTTTCATCAACAATCAGACTTGAGTCGCATGTGGCAAGGACTACAGACTATGACAAACTACAAAGGCAAATCCAGCTGTGTGGTGCCCACCGAAGCATCCCTCCCAGACAAGCTCAACACATTGTATGCTCGCTTCGAGGCAGACAATACCGAGCTATCCAGGAGGACTCTCGCTGCTCTGGATGACCAGATGCTTTTTCTCTCCCTCTTCTCAAATCAAATCAAATGTATGTATATAGCCCTTCGTACATCAGCTGATATCTCAAAGTGCTGTACAGAAACCCAGCCTAAAACCCCAAACAGCAAGCAATGCAGGTGTAGAAGCACGGTGGCTAGGAAAAACTCCCTAGAAAGGCCAAAACCTAGGAAGAAACCTAGAGAGGAACCAGGCTATGTGGGGTGGCCAGTCCTCTTCTGGCTGTGCCGGGTAGCGATTATAACAGAACATGGCCAAGATGTTCAAATGTTCATAAATGACCAGCATGGACTCTTGGTATACTGCTCCATTTCTACACTTGTGCCTTCCTGTACTCTATTTATGCTAAAATATGTATTCTATTCTACTGCCATTCACTTTATGTTCATATTCGTAAATTGTATAATTTCGTATTGTCGAAGGAACCTGCAAGGAAGCATTTTGTTTGGAGGATGTTTGCCGTGCATATGACTAATGCAACTTGAAACTGGAATGCACCTTTATGATGTCACAATGAATGAATGGAATGCACGTTTATGATGTCACAATGAAACCAATCAGGTCATAGCTGTGTTTCTCCTCTAAAAAAAAAAAAAAAACAAGCTTCAGTTATTGTTAGGGCTAATACGCTAATTGTTCCTAGCAATGGTTCCTGAAACCACCTTCAAACTTCCTTCAAACTGAACGCAGGGACATACAAATGGTATCCAGGAGTTCATCTGACTCTGGTTAAGTATTTAATTTCCAAAATGTTGCTCCTATCCCTTTAATATATGTCTGCTGACATTGTCGTCACTTTAGTCCTCTGTGTATCTTTTGACAATAGGTGGAGAGTTGACTCTCTGGAGCTGTCAGTGGTTGCCATTAGTAGGCTGTACATTTAGCATAGCCGTAAGCAAGCATACATGATACCTATGTTTTGGCAAGAGCCTGCTGCCCACCACTCTCCCTTCCCTATCCCCAGACTCAGCCCTATTCCAACCCTCTACCCTTCACCAGCCCCATATCCCTTACCCCAGCGCTGTACCCTAGCTCAGCCCTGCCTCCCCTCCTCCTCAGCCCCGTCCCACCCACCCCTCCCCAGCCCTGTCCTATTGATCAGGCCCCCTGCGCGTGGTTCCCCCTGCTCCAGCAGCTGTCTCATTGGCCTCTCTCAGCGCCTGCTCCAGCGCATTAGAATAGAAATCCATAACTGGGGCTGTGCTCACCCAAGCAGTGGAACAAACCAAATGAAATGCTATAAAGCAATCTCAGCCACCGAGAGCCGCTACCCATTCATCCTGATCTCAGAATGTCACGCCAGCTCACCATCTCTCTCTTCTCTCTCTCCTTCTCTCCTTCTCTCTCTCCTTCTCTCTTTCCTTCTCTCTCCTTCTCTTTCCTTCTCCTCTTTCCTTCTCTCTCCTTCTCTTTCCTTCTCTCTCATTCTCTTTCCTTCTCTCACCATATCTCACCTTCTCTTTCCTTCTCTCTCCTTCTCTTTCCTTCTCTCACCTTCTCTCTTTCCTTCTCTCTTTCCTTCTCTCTCCTTCTCTTTCCTTCTCTCTTCCCTTCTCTCTCCTTCTCTTTCCTTCTCTCTCTCCTTCTCGCTCTCCTTCTTTCTCCTTCTCTCTTTCCTTCTCTTTCCTTCTCACTCTCCTTCTCGTTATCCTTCTATTTCCTTCTCCTCTTTCCTTCTCTTTCCTTCTCGCTCTCCTTCTATTTCCTTCTCTTTCCTTCTCCTCTTTCCTTCTCTTTCTCCTTCTCTCTTTCCTTCTCTCTTTCCTTCTCTCTTTCCTTCTCTCTTTCCTTCTCTCTTTCCTTCTCTCTTTCCTTCTCACTCTCCTTCTCGTTCTCCTTCTATTTCCTTCTCCTCTTTCCTTATCTCTCCTTCTCTTTCCTTCTCGCTCTCCTCTTTCCTTCTCTTTCCTTCTCTTTCATTCTCTCTCTCCTTCTCTCTCTCCTTCTCTCGCTTTCCTTCTCTCCTTCTCTCTTCTCACTTTCCTTCTCTCCTTCTCTCTTCTCTCTCTCCTTCTCTCTCTCCTTCTCTCTCCTTCTCTCTCTCCTTCTCTTTCCTTCTCTCTCTCCTTCTCTTTCCTTCTCTCTCTCCTTCTCTCTCCTTCTCTTTCCTTCTCTTTCCTTCTCTTTCCTTCTCTCTCCTTCTCTTTCCTTCTCCCTCTCCTTCTCTCTCACCTTCTGTCTCCATCTCTTTCCTTTTCTTTTTTATCTCCTTCTCTCTTCCTGTCCTGCTCTTATGCTATCCCAAACACACCTTTACTCCTGCCTACTTGCTCTCCCTCAACCCGCCACCCCTATACCTTTCTCTCCACACCCCCATCCCTCCATCCTATTCTCCCTTCCACCCCCCTCCTTCCATCCTCCTCACCCCTCCACAACCCGATCCCTCCCTCATCTCCCCTACTTCCACACCCCTCCATCCATCCTTCCCCTCCCACTCTACCTCCCCTCCCTCCATCCTTCTACCCCCCTCCCGCCATCGTCCTCACCCCTCCACAACCCGATCCCTCCCTCATCTCCCCCTACTTCCACACCCCTCCATCCATCCTTCCCTCCCACTCCACCTCCCCTCCCTCCATCCTTCTACCCCCTTCCCCACTCCACCTCCCCTCCCTCCATCCTTCTACCCCCCCCGCCATCCTCCTCACCCCTCCACAACCCGATCCCTCCCTCATCTCCCCCACTTCACTTCCCCTCCCTCCATCCTTCCCCCCACTCCACTTCCCTCCCTCCATCCTTCTACCCCCCTCCCTTCTCCTTCCTCTCTCTCTGTCCCCTCCTTCCCCCTCTGAAAGAATAGATTGGGGGTTAGCTGACCGGTCTGTAGAGGTCAGGTGACCAAACAGTCAGCACTGCAGCTTAAAACACAGTCATGCCTGGCCCTTTGTTCCAACACACATACAGTATGCACCTCATGTGCGCACACACACTAGTGATGTGTCGTTGACTCATAACCCGTAGTCCTCGCGGTTATATCTGCAGCGCGGTGTGGGTTTAGGGTCATGAAATATTGTCTGGGCTATTTTATGTGTGATGATTGTGAGGCGCTATACACATTCGACAGTCACACGACGGGGACTTCAAAATGGCACATGAGGGGAACTGAAGGCTTCTGTTCAGATGGGTTAAATGGAATAGCAGTCAAGAGATCTGGACTCTGACTGATGGTCTGTAACCCCTCACATAACATTATATGAGGCTAACTATAGGTCTATAACCTCTCACATAGCCTCATAATGCTAACTATAGGTCTATAACCTCTCACATAGCCTCATAATAATGTTAATATAACCCCCTCACATAGCCTCATAATGTTAATATAACCCCTCACATAGCCTCATAATGTTAACTATAGGTCTATAACCTCTCACATAGCCTCATAATGTTAATATAACCCCTCACATAGCCTCATAATAATGTTAACTATTGGTCTATAACCCCTCACATAGCCTCATAATGTTAATATAACCTCTCACATAGCCTCATAATGTTAATATAACCTCTCACATAGCCTCTATTGGTCTATAACCTAATGTCATAA
>NC_088239.1:83226867-83247251 GCF_036934945.1 Oncorhynchus masou masou | reverse complement strand
TCTCACATATAATGTTAACTATAACCTCTCACATAGCCTCATAATGTTAACTATAGGTCTATAACCTCTCACATAGCCTCATATAATGTTAAGCCTCATAATAATATTGGTCTATAACCCTCACATAGCCTCATAATGTTAATATAACCCCTCACATAGCCTCATAATGTTAATATAAATAGTTAATATAACCCCTCACATAGCCTCATAATGTTAATATAACCCCTCACATAGCCTCATAATGTTAATATAACCTCTCACATAGCCTCATAATGTTAATATAACCTCTCACATAGCCTTATAATGTTAATATAACCCCTCACATAGCCTCATAATGTTAATATAACCCCTCACATAGCCTCATAATGTTAATATAACCCCTCACATAGCCTCATGTTAATATAACCCCTCACATAGCCTCATAATGTTAATATAACCCCTCACATAGCCTCATAATGTTAATATAACCCCCTCACATAGCCTCATAATGTTAATATAACCCCCTTAATGTTAATATAACCCCTCACATAGCCTCATAATGTTAATATAACCTCTCACATAGCCTCATAATGTTAATATAACCCTCACATAGCCTCATAATGTTAATATAACCCCCTCACATAGCCTCATAATAATGTTAACTATAGGTCAAGCTATTGCATTTTCTCCCCGGTCCCTAAATGTATTTGCCGTGCGAAAGAAGCAGAGATGAAAGATAACATTTTTCCGACGTCGACCATATAGAAGCATCCATTCTATGTATTTATGACATTCGGAGTGAGCAAAATGTTTTAATATTCTAGGGCCACAAGTTATGACAGAAGACGAGCTCGTATGTATTGTATTATAGACAAGTTGACTAACTAATAGCCTACTGAATGTCCCAAATGTTCGTAGGCCTGTCTAAAAAAAAAAAAAAATGTTTTTTAAAGTTGCTCCGCTGTCTCTGACTGTACACCGCAATTTCTATATTGGTGGGTTACGGTCGAATGTGGGCCACAGATTTTCACTTGATCACATATTGTCGGCTGGTTGCGGATGGGTTATTAGAAATTGCTGGCAGGTGCGGATGACCAAACAGCAGGTCTGATGTTGGGGCGGGGTTGTATGAGTAAAGCAGGAGGGGGGCTCATGGGTTACAAGCCCCAAAAGGACAATAGCCCGGCGCTCCCCTCACTTCCGAAACGAGGCCCGTCTTCGCCCCTCGTATTTAGTAGAGCACCCGGGTCATTAGAGGGGGCCATGCAGGCAGGCTGCATGTGATCAGTGTCCTCTAGACACACACACACAGACGTCGACCCATAGACCCTGTTCTTTGAACATGACTCTGACCTGGGGGGGGGGGGGCGGAGGAACAGGAACAGGGGGGGGCAGAGGAACAGGAACAGGGGGGGGCGGAGGAACAGGGGGGCGGGGCGGAGGAACAAATGGATCCTGGTAAGGAGAATAGACGTGTGTGACAGCCCTATTCAGCTCCAACTACCCTCCATTCAGCTGTGTGTTACTAGCAGCTAGCTACCCTCCATTCAGCTGTGTGTTACTAGCAGCTAACTACCCTCCTCCATTCAGCTGTGTGTTACTAGCAGCTAACTACCCTCCATTCAGCTGTGTGTTACTAGCAGCTAACTACCCTCCATTGAGCTGTGTGTTACTAGCAGCTAACTACCCTCCATTGAGCTGTGTGTTACTAGCAGCTAACTACCCTCCATTGAGCTGTGTGTTACTAGCAGCTAACTACCCTCCATTCAGCTGTGTGTTAGTAGCTAGCTACCCTCCATTCAGCCTTGTTAGTAACACTACCCTCCATTCAGCTGTAGTAGCAGTTACTCCATTCAGCCATGTTAGTAGCAAGCTGCCCTCCATCCATTCAGCAGCTAGCTACCCTCCATTCAGCTGTTACTAGCAGCTAACTACCCTCCATTCAGCTGTGTGTTACTAGCAGCTAACTACCCTCCATTCAGCTGTGTGTTACTAGCAGCTAACTACCCTCCATTCAGCTGTGTGTTACTAGCAGCTAACTACCCTCCATTCAGCTGTGTGTTACTAGCAGCTAACTACCCTCCATTCAGCCGTGTTAGTAGCAGCTAGCTACCCTCCATTCAGCCATGTTAGTTGCAGCTAGCTACCCTCCATTCAGCCGTGTTAGTAACAGCTAGCTACCCTCCATTCAGCCTTGTTAGTAGCAGCTAGCTACACTCCATTCAGCCATGTTAGTTGCAGCTAGCTACACTCCATTCAGCCATGTTAGTAGCAGCTAGCTACCCTCCATTCAGCTGTGTGTTACTAGCAGCTAGCTACCCTCCATTCAGCCGTGTTAGTTGCAGCTAGCTACCCTCCATTCAGCTGTGTTAGTTGCAGCTAGCTACCCTCCATTCAGCCGTGTTAGTAGCAGCTAGCTACCCTCCATTCAGCCGTGTTAGTAGCAGCTAGCTACCCTCCATTCAGCCATGTTAGTTGCAGCTAGCTACCCTCCATTCAGCCATGTTAGTAACAGCTAGCTACCCTCCATTCAGCCGTGTTAGTTGCAGCTAGCTACCCTCCATTCAGCCGTGTTAGTTGCAGCTAGCTACCCTCCATTCAGCCATGTTAGTTGCAGCTAGCTACCCTCCATTCAGCCGTGTTAGTTGCAGCTAGCTACCCTCCATTCAGCCGTGTTAGTAGCTAGCTACCTCCATTCAGCTAGCTACCCTCCATTCAGCCGTGTTAGTAGCAGCTAGCTACCCTCCATTCAGCCATGTTAGTAGCAGCTAGCTACCCTCCATTCAGCCGTGTTAGTAGCAGCTAGCTACCCTCCATTCAGCCGTGTTTGTAACAGCTAGCTACCCTCCATTCAGCCATGTTAGTTGCAGCTAGCTACCCTCCATTCAGCCATGTTAGTTGCAGCTAGCTACCCTCCATTCAGCCATGTTAGTTGCAGCTAGCTACCCTCCATTCAGCCGTGTTAGTTGCAGCTAGCTACCCTCCATTCAGCCGTGTTAGTAACAGCTAGCTACCCTCCATTCAGCCGTGTTTGTAACAGCTAGCTACCCTCCATTCAGCCATGTTAGTAACAGCTAGCTACCCTCCATTCAGCCGTGTTAGTAACAGCTAGCTACCCTCCATTCAGCCATGTTAGTAACAGCTAGCTACCCTCCATTCAGCCGTGTTAGTAACAGCTAGCTACCCTCCATTCAGCCGTGTTAGTTGCAGCTAGCTACCCTCCATTCAGCCATGTTAGTAACAGCTAGCTACCCTCCATTCAGCCATGTTAGTTGCAGCTAGCTACCCTCCATTCAGCCATGTTAGTTGCAGCTAGCTACCCTCCATTCAGCTATGTTAGTAACAGCTAGCTACCCTCCATTCAGCCTTGTTAGTAACAGCTAGCTACCCTCCATTCAGCCGTGTTAGTAACAGCTAGCTACCCTCCATTCAGCCATGTTAGTAACAGCTAGCTACCCTCCATTCAGCCGTGTTAGTAACAGCTAGCTACCCTCCATTCAGCCATGTTAGTAACAGCTAGCTACCCTACAGCTAGCTATGTATGTGTATATCATTTTTTTTATATATGCATCTTTTTTTTGGTTACTACATATTACTATGAAATAACACATATGGAGTCATGTCGTAACCAAAAAAAAGGGTTAAACAAATCAATCTATTTTTAGATTCTTAGTAAAAAAAAAAAAAATGAACTCTTGAATGAGTAGTAAGCGTCCAATCGTTTGACTTGTACTGTGTGTAAACACACACATACTGTATATAATGTTGTGGACAGGAGTTACATAGGATGGGCCGTGATTACAATACAGTATATATGCTGTACCTACGGAAATTATTCTCCTTGACTTTCTCCACATTTTGTTACGTTACAGCCTTTCCCCCTCGTTAATCTACACACAATACCCCATAATGACTGTTTGCAGTATAAAATAAATGAATAACTGAAATATCACATTTACGTCAGTATTCAGACCTTTTACTCAGTACTTTGTTGAAGCACCTTTGGCAGCGATTACAGCGTCAGGTCTTCTTGGGTATGACGCTACAAGCTTGGCACACCTGTATTTGGAGAGTTTCTCCCATTCTTCTCTGCTGATACTCTCAAGCTCTTGTCGGGTTGGATGGGGAGCATCTCTGCTGCTGAAAAACATCCCCACAGCATGATGCTGCCCCCACCATGCTTCACCCTGGGGATGGTGCCAGGTTTCCTCCAGACGGGACGCTTGGTATTCAGGGAAGAGCGTTCAATCTTGGTTTCATCGGACCAGAGAATCTTGTTTCTCATGGTCTGAGAGTCTTTAGGTGCCTTTTGGTAAACTCCAAGCGGGTTGTCATGTGCCTTTTACTGAGGAGTGGCTTCCGTCTGGCCACTCTACCATAAAGGCCTGATTGGTGGAGTGCTGCAGAGATTGTTGTCCTTCTGGAAGGTTCTCCCATCTCCACAGAGGAACTCTGGAGCTCTGTCAGAGTGACCATCGGGTTCTTGGCAGTGGTGTAAGTAAAAATACTTTAAAGTACTACTTAAGTAGTTTATTGGGTTATCTGTACTTTGCATTACTATTTATATTTTTGACTACTTTTACCTCACTACATTCCTTAAGAAAATATTCTACTTTTTACTCCATACATTTTCCCTGATACTTGTTACATTTTTTATTCTTAGCAGGACAGGAAAATAGTCCAATTCACACACTTATCAACCGAACATCCCTGGTCCCTACTGCCTCTGATCTGGAGGACTCAATAAACACACATGCTTTGTTTATCAATGATTTCTGTGGCTTTCTGTAAATAAATAACAATACAAGAAAACGGTGACATCTGGTTTGCTTTAATATAAGGAATTTTAAATGATTTCTACTTTTACTTTTGATACTTACGTATATTTTAAACCAAAGACTTTTACTCAAGTAGAATTTTACTGGGGAACTTTTACTTGAGTCATTTTCTATGAAGTTATCTTTACTTTTACTTTGACAGTTGGGTAGTTTTTCCACCACTGGTTGTTGGTCCCGATTGCTCAGTTTGGCCGGGTGGCTCGAGCAAGAGTCTTAGTGCTTTCAAACTTATTCCATTTATGAATGGGGTATTGTGTGTAAATTGATGAGGAAAATGCTCCCTAGTCCTGTAAACTCTCATCTATACCTTGTCCTGAGACCAAGGTATTTATTGCAAATAGTCATGTGTATTCTGGTACTATGTAGCCGCTAACGAATGGTAGCATTGGGATTCTTCTAACCTACCCCTCTCTCTTCTCTGAAGTAAGACTTAACGCCGTAGAGACACTGCTAACACTTGATCTCTCCCTCTGTCTCTCTAGCCCTCCCCATCCCTCCCTGCCTTCTTCCCAATCAATTTAAGGGCTTTATTGGCAAGGGAAACACATTATTATTTGACCCTGCTGGTCATCTATGAACATTTGAACATCTTGGCTCGGGTTTTGTTACAATCTCCACCCGGCACAGCCAGAAGAGGACTGGCCACGCCTCAGAGCCTGGTTCCTCTCTTGGTTTCTTCCTAGGTTTTGGCCTTTCTAAGGAGTTTTTCCTAGCCACCGTGCTTCTACACCTGCATTGCTTGCTGTTTGGGATTTTAGGCTGGGTTTCTGTACAGCACTTTGAGATATCAGCTGATGTAAGAAGAGCTTTATCAATACATTTGATGGATTGATGTTAACATTGCCAAAGAAAGTGAAATAGATAATAAACTAAAGTGAAATAAAAAAATTAACACTAATGAACATTACACTCACAAATGAACAGAGACATTTCAGATGTCATATTATGTCTATATACAGTGTTGTAACGATATGCAAATAGTTCAAGTAGAAAAGAGAAAATAAATATGCGTTGTATTTACAATGGTGTTTGTTCTTCACTGGTTGACCTTGTGTGCAGCAGCTCACAAATGTTGCTGCTGTGATGTCACACTGTGGCATTTCAACCAATAGAGGGAGTTTATCATTACCAGTTGTTAGTATTGTCATTTGATGCTTTTAAACGACCCTCTCACTGTGATCTTCTTCTCCAGGCTGTCTGTCCAACCTGCCTCCCAACACCAAGAAGATCTGCAACTCGTACGAGGAGCGTCGTAAGCAGGCCACCGCCATCGTCCTGCTGGGGGTCATCGGGGCGGAGTTCGGGGCGGAGCTGGAACCCCCTAAGCTGCCGTCTCGTGCCAGGACCAGTGGACAGGCTCCAGAAGGTTTTGGACTGACTACTGGAGGATCCAACTACTCTCTGGCCCGACACACCTGTGAGTGAACACGTCATCGTGCCCTCTTTCTCTCTCTCGGCACACGCGAGTCTCTGTCTCCATATCCGCCCTTCTATCTTTCTCTTTCTTTCTCTCGTCTGCGAGTGGCTGCTTTCTCTCTGCAGTACATGTTGTTCTGAGAATATGAGTGGTTGTATATCAGAGTCGAGTACCTGGTGACGTTGTGAAGTCTGAGAGCTTTCGAGAGTTTTAGCCTCGATCGGAATGAATAAGTGACTTATACCATTTATTATATCGTGGATTCTCCAGCTGATGAAGTCACACTGTTAGGAAACTAAAATAATACACAATCCCACACTGATACTCACTCACTCACTCACTCATTCTGGCTGTGTTGGAGTGAAGAGAAGGGCAGGCCAGGTGAATAATCTACCAGGTCGCTAGCTCTCCCTATGGTGTGGCTCTGTACGTCTACCCATCTACCTCTCGTTGCCTGGGGTCTTCTTTATTCATATTCTTGAAAGTTTAAATCTCTCACCTGCCTGCGTGTGTTAGTTAGTTCGGCGCTCATAGAGAACAGTTGAGCCGCGTTGCATCTGTGCTCACAGAGAGAGAGGGGGGGGGGATGATGCAATCAATGTGGAGTTCCCCATTCAGAGCAGAGCCCAGGCTGTCACCCTGCAGAGAGAGAGAGCTGACCTACTGAATGAAAGTAATGCTTGATTTGTCTGGCTGCTCCCGACTTGGTGAGTCAACGGTGCCTAGGTTAGAAACACCCACAAAGGGAGAGGCAGGGAGCATCCTGGTCGAGAGGGAGGGAGAGAGGGAGAGAGGGAGAGAGGGAGAGAGGGAGAGAGGGAGAGAGGGAGAGAGGGGAGAGGGAGAGAGGGAGAGAGGAGAGAGGGAGAGAGAGAGAGAGAGAGGGAGAGAGGGAGAGAGGGAGGAGGGAGAGAGGGAGAGAGGGAGAGGGGAGAGAGAGAGAGAGAGAGAGAGAGAGAGAGAGAGAGAGAGAGAGGGGAAGGTGAGTCAACGGTGCCTAGGTTAGAAACAACAACAAAGGGAGAGGCAGGGAGCATCCTGGTCGAGAGAGAGAGAGGGGAAGGTGTGTGTGTGAGAGAGGGGAAGGTGTGTGTGTGAGAGAGGGGAAGGTGTGTGTGTGAGAGAGGGGAAGGTGTGTGTGAGAGAGAGAATACAGGGCATATTGGAATGCAAACATTGCCACCACTTTGATCCTCTGAGCTGTCAATCAAACCAGAGAAAAAAATAGTTGGGAAGAAGAGAGGGGGAATGTCTCTATGGAGGGGGGATGTCTCTATGGGGGGGGAATGTCTCTATGGAGGGGGGAATGTCTCTATGGAGGCGGGGAAAGGTCTCTATGGAGGGGGGGATGTCTCTATGGGGGGGGAATGTCTCTATGGAGGGGGGAAATGTCTCTATGGAGGGGGAAATGTCTCTATGGAGGGGGGAAAGGTCTCTATGGAGGGGGGGAAATGTCTCTATGGAGGGGGGGAAATGTCTCTATGGAGGGGGGAAAGGTCTCTATGGAGGGGGGAAAGGTCTCTATGGAGGGGGGGAAAGGTCTCTATGGAGGGGGGAAAGGTCTCTATGGAGGGGGGAAATGTCTCTATGGAGGGGGAATGTCTCTATGAGGGGGGAATGTCTCTATGAGGGGGAATGTCTCTTTGGAGGGGGGGAATGTCTCTATGAGGGGGGGAATGTCTCTATGAGGGGGAATATCTCTATGAGGGGGGAATGTCTCTTTGGAGGGGGGATGTCTCTTTGGAGGGTGGGGGGATGTCTCTATGGAGGGGGATGTCTCTATGGAGGGGGGAATGTCTCTGGAGGGGGGGGGGGTATGTCTCTATGGAGGGGGGGAATGTCTATGGAGGGGGGAATTGTCTCTATGGAGGGGGGACATGTCTCTATGGAGGGGGACATGTCTCTATGGAGGGGGACATGTCTCTATGGAGGGGGAATGGCTGTGTTGTTGTGCTAAAACCATGGTAAAATAATGTGGAGAAGGACTGCTTAGTGAAGTATTGAAAACCTCCCAAAAATCTGTTTTTAATGAGAATATGCATTTGGTCTGAAGTCGATAAATGAAGGAAATTCACATGAGCACCACAATGCCTAGTCCACCCATGCTCCACCAATGTTTTCCAGCACACAGCGTTGGCCTACTACAGCAGCCATGTTGTTATATTGTACTTCAAACTATGTGTAGGCAGGTTGCTAAGGATTCAAACCTGCTCCAACAGTCTGATTCATACTCTTGAGAGGGGCTTTCACAATAATGTGATTTCTACCACATACAAGAAAACGTATTGGATTCTTCACACACCATAGTAAGACATTATCCCATTCGGCTACCTTTTCATGCTTTTACACTTACAAGAACATCAGGCTTGATTGAGCTGTTTTGTCTTGTAATAATGTGTTGCGTGCCTGTATTTTAGCAATACATCGTAGTAAAATCCTATGTTGGTCAGTAGGTGGCCCGACATAACATCAGTTATGTGGTGTGGTGGACACAGTAGAGCCTGTCTACCTTCCTGGTTTCTGTAACTGTTGGTTCACCTGTGTAATATTGACATAAAGCTCAGAACCGCTTGTGTTTTAAACACGGTCCTGTTTTGTCGATTACTGTGCCGATCAATGAACAGTATATATTAACCTCTGTCAAAAGAATACATCACTTCAAAGTTGTCTCTACCTGATCAGCAGTTTACACACGATGACTTCAGCCTTCTGTGCTAGCTAGCTAGCTAGCTTTCAGCCGACTGCTGTTCGTTTGCTACAGAGGCTAGCTGCTGGGATTTGGACAAGCAAGCTAATGTTAGCTAGGTAAAGTTAGCAAGTAACATAGGCTAGCTGCTGGGATTTGGACAAGCAAGCTAATGTTAGCTAGGTAAAGTTAGCAAGTAACATAGGCTAGCTGCTGGGATTTGGACAAGCAAGCTAATGTTAGCTTGGTAAAGTTAGCAAGTAACATAGGCTAGCTGCTGGGATTTGGACAAGCAAGCTAATGTTAGCTAGGTAAAGTTAGCAAGTAACATGTTAGCTGCTGGGATTTGGACAAGCAAGCTAATGTTAGCTAGGTAAAGTTAGCAAGTAACATAGGCTAGCTGCTGGGATTTGGACAAGCAAGCTAATGTTAGCTTGGTAAAGTTAGCAAGTAACATAGGCTAGCTGCTGGGATTTGGACAAGCAAGCTAATGTTAGCTTGGTAAAGTTAGCAAGTAACATAGGCTAGCTGCTGGGATTTGGACAAGCAAGCTAATGTTAGCTGCAAGTAACATAGGCTAGCTGCTGGGATTTGGACAAGCAAGCTAATGTTAGCTAGGTAAAGTTAGCAAGCAAGCTAATGTTAGCTTGGTAAAGTTAGCAAGTAACATAGGCTAGCTGCTGGGATTTGGACAAGCAAGCTAATGTTAGCTTGGTAAAGTTAGCAAGTAACATAGGCTAGCTGCTGGGATTTGGACAAGCAAGCTAATGTTAGCTAGGTAAAGTTAGCAAGTAGCATTACTTGACTGGCTTCTCCAGGACCTTGTTACTGTTTATGATCCGTCTCCAGCCTTGCCTGACAGCCGTCTCCAGCCTTGCCTAGTGGTAGATGATAATCTAGTGCCTATGGAACTGCCCCTACTGACTTTCAGACTATGCAACAACAACAACAACAACAACTTGCCATCCCAACCCTCCCACTTACCACTGACTTTTCTGGTAAATACTCTGTTAAGGGGAAAATGATACTTGATACTTGATTCAATTGTGATGTGTTGTCGTCCGGATGTACATTATACTAAACCTTAACTTAACCATTCGGCGTGAATACCTAAACGTGATGTTTTAACCCTATACAAAACCTTAACAATTTTAACGTTAAAATGTAGAAAAACAAAACGTTGAAATTTGACTTTTGAGTACAAGTGTGAAGTAAAAACGTGTAACACGAGAGTGGGACTGTGAGACCTTGTTGTACCACATCCCTCCATACAGACAGACCTGTAGTCCCACATCCCTCCATACAGACAGATAGAGACCTGTAGTCCCACATCCCTCCATACAGACAGACCTGTAGTCCCACATCCCTCCATACAGACAGATAGAGACCTGTAGTCCCAGCCATCCACCGGTCCTTGGTCTCCAAACCCAATAATCAATAACAAGTCCTCCAGTCTCCGTCGCGATGGCGTGCTGGGAGGAGTCTGCCGTAGATTATTAATGTGAATTGGCTCTGTGTGTTCTCATCTAGGCTCAGACCTACACTCCTTTACTTGGGATGTATCCCGAATCGCACCATATCCCCTATGTAGTGCACTACTTTTGACTAGTTGCACATAGGGTAGTGCACTATATAAGGGAATAGGGTTCCATTCAAGAGTGGGAGATCTGTACTGCTCGTCTAACAGCAGGGAGATATATATATTTCTGATCCCCCGGGGGCAGAGCCAATAATGTAGAAAGATATGTGACCAGCATCTAAGCAAAACGGCAGTGTAGCCTAGTGGTTAGAGCATTGGATTACCCCCTACCTTACCTTCCTAACTTACCTCCTACCTTACCTCCTACCTTACCTCCTACCTTACCTCCTACCTTACCCTTCTACCTTACCTTCCTACCTTACCTCCTACCTTACCTCCTACCTTAACTTCCTACCTTACCTCCTACCTTACCTTCCTACCTTACCTCCTACCTTACCTTCCTACCTTACCTCCTACCTTACCTTCCTACCTTACCTTCTACCTTACCCTCCTACCTTACCTCCTACCTTACCTCCTACCTTACCTTCCTACCTTACCTTCTACCTTACCTTCCTACCTTACCTCCTACATTACCTCCTACCTTACCTTCCTACCTTACCTCCTACCTTACCTCCTACCTTACCTCCTACATTACCTCCTACCTTACCTCCTACCTTACCTCCTACCTTACCTCCTACCTTACCTTCCTACCTTACCTCCTACCTTACCTTCCTACCTTACCTTCCTACCTTACCTTCCTACCTTACCTCCTACCTTACCTTCCTACCTTACCTCCTACCTTACCTCCTACCTTACCTCCTACCTTACCTCCTACCTTACCTTCCTACCTTACCTCCTACCTTACCTTCCTACCTTACCTCCTACCTTACCTTCCTACCTTACCTCCTACATTACCTCCTACATTACCTCCTACCTTACCTCCTACCTTACCTCCTACCTTACCTCCTACCTTACCTCCTACCTTACCTCCTACCTTACCTTCCTACCTTACCTGCCCACCTTACCTCCCTACCTTACCTCCCTACCTTATCTCCTACCTTACCTGCCTACCTTAACTCCCTACCTTACCTCCTACCTTACCTGTCTACCTTACCTCCTACCTTACCTCCTACCTCTACAGGAGAGGCTACCAAAACACTAGGTACTATGGTGTACACATACCTCTACAGGAGAGGCTACCAAAACACTAGGTACTATGGTGTACACATACCTCTACAGGAGAGGCTACCAAAACACTAGGTACTATGCTACCAAAACACTAGGTACTATACCTCTACAGGAGAGGCTACCAAAACACTAGGTACTATGGTGTACACATACCTCTACAGGAGAGGCTACCAAAACACTAGGTACTATGCTACCAAAACACTAGGTACTATGGTATACACATACCTCTACAGGAGAGGCTACCGAAACACTAGGTACTATGGTACTATCTACAGGACCAAAACACTAGGTACTATGGTATACACATACCTCCTCTACAGGAGAGGCTACCGAAACACTAGGTACTATGGTATACACATACCTCTACAGGAGAGGCTACCAAAACTCTAGGTACTATGGTATACACATACCTCTACAGGAGAGGCTACCAAAACACTAGGTACTATGGTATACACATACCTCTACAGGAGAGGCTACTGAAACACTAGGTACTATGGTATACACATACCTCTACAGGAGAGGCTACCGAAACACTAGGTACTATGGTATACACATACCTCTACAGGAGAGGCTACCGAAACACTTTCAACAAATTTACCCGAACATACAAAGAAGCTCTCCCTCCTTCTGCAACTTGAAAAGCCAGTGTTCCTTTGTTAGGAGTCGGTAATTGCAGACAGCTGTATCCCCTGACGAAAGGGCGGGGTCAGAGCGCCAATTAGTGATGGGCCGACCAATCGGCTGCTTTGGAATCCAGGAAGCCATTTCCTGAAATAAACACATACACACCCGAACACCAACACAGAAACTGGGGAATGTAACAATGGTTGTATGAACACTACATGCCATCACCTTGTTGATTTCTCTGATTCTTTACTTGGTGCCAGAGGAATTAGCCTTTTAAAGGTGCAATCTGCAATAGTTATGACGGTTCAACGATTGTGTCAGTTGATGGTATTTACACAAAAAAAGCAGGGCTGCTGTTTGGGCTGAAAAACAAATTACAGATTTTGGTTTTTATGAGTGACCCCATTTTAGTTGGACTGATGGATTGTTTGGTCGACCCAGCTTTCTTTGGTTGAGCAGTCATTTGTTTTCCCACGAGACACCTGTCTGATTGTCTCTGGTCTTGGGGATGGTGCAGTACATCACACAAAGACATGTGATAATGAAATTGTTCGTGATGAATACCGTGGTTTCGGAAAGTATTCAGACCCCTTTCCTTTTTTTCCACCTTTTGTTACATTACAGCCTTAAATCTAAAAGATTAATCAAATCAAATAAAAACCCTCAGCAATCTAAACATATTACTCCGTATTAACAAATAGCAAAGGTTACTAGAAATGTTAAAAAAACAACAACAAAAAACACAGAAATACTTGCCATCATACAGCATACGAGATATTCATGCTTTGAAATGTAATGAAGCGTTTTAGTTTTAAAAATTAAAATAACAAAAGGGAGCTCTGAATAATTAGCCTAAACATATATATAAATCATAATTCACGAATGCAATACAAACTGTTGCTGTTCTGCTGTAATAAAAGGCATGGCTATGCTGGCTGGCTGGCTCACTGACTGACTGGCTGGCTCACTGACTGACTGGCTGGCTGGCTCACTGACTGACTGGCTGGCTAGCTGGCTGGCTCACTGACTGGCTGGCTAGCTGGCTGGCTCACTGGCTGGCTAGCTGGCTGGCTCACTGACTGGCTGGCTGGCTGGCTCACTGACTGGCTGGCTGGCTCACTGACTGACTGGCTGGCTCACTCACTGACTGGCTGGCTGGCTGGCTGGCTCACTCACTGACTGGCTGGCTGGCTGGCTGGCTGGTTGGCTGGCTCACTCACTGACTGACTGACTGACTGGCTGACTGGCTGACTGGCTGACTGGATGACTAGCTGGCTGGCTGGTTCTTTGTTTAGTGTTTACACCGTTCTAGATTGTCAGAGAGAATTATAATATTGTAATCTAATAGCACATGCTTGGCATACATAATACTCACCCAACGCTTGTTCCTATACCCTCCTTTGTCTGGATCTCCACAACTAAGTCAAATGTCTTTCACACATTTGACTTTCCCTTTCCCTCCTGGGCAACCAGTAAAAATGTGCCTTTTTTTGTGTCTTTTTCACGTCCTCCACATCCATTTTGCTGTCAGGTTGTTACGGTGTTGGGAGTTTATTATAACCAATTTCAAAAATCTAATCAAATCAAATGTTATTTGTCACATACACATGGTTAGCAGATGTTAATGCGAGTGTAGCGAAATGCTTGTACTTCTAGTTCCGACAATGCAGTAATAACCAACAAGTAATCTAACTAACAATTCCTAAACTACTGTCTTCCAATTTATTGATGTGATTATGATGGGCTATAGGTCAGGTCCTATTGGTCACAGGGGACCCTTACATGTTTCACGTAAAGACAGCAAGGTTGGAGGGAATAAGGGCTAATTTTTTTCTAGACGTATTAGGGATTTCTGTAAAAAAAAAAAGAACGTTTTAGTTAGAAACAAGTAAGAAACTAAATGGCTGAAGTGATGGCACAGCTTCAGTATGGACAGAGCAGGACGACTCTATATATTTTTCCCCTATCGAGGGGATAGCCCTAGTGGTTTTAGATAGCGGAGATTGAAAGAAATGTTTTTATATATTTTTTTTTATTAACTTTTAGCTCCGTTTGGCAGAAATGTTTCTAAACAACCAAAGAAAAAAATTGATTACAGTTATCTCATGAATAATTGATGTTGTAGTAATAATGTTGTATTAAATCATATTAGGAGCGTTGTGTG
This sequence comes from Oncorhynchus masou masou, assembly GCF_036934945.1. Taxonomy (NCBI): domain Eukaryota; kingdom Metazoa; phylum Chordata; class Actinopteri; order Salmoniformes; family Salmonidae; genus Oncorhynchus; species Oncorhynchus masou. Next base: position 83,232,833 of record NC_088239.1, on the reverse strand, counting down.
TTGACATTTATAGGCTATCACTGACTTCACCGTTAAATGACCGTTATCTACTTGAATCAGGAACTATAGGAACTTATTTCTCCATAGGAACTTATGGAGAAGGACAGCTTGTGAATTGTCTCTGGTAACAATGACGATGCTGTCTCTGCAACAGATCTATGGAACATAAACACACACACTGGTCTGTGCTATGATGAGAAACTGCCAGGGATGAATTGCTTTAGACAAGCCTGAGCCAGAGGGCAAAAATTATCCATCAGACTAACAAGGACGTACTGGGTTGGAGGGAGGACCTCCTGTCTCTCTCCTCTCTCTCCTCCCTCCCTCTCTCTCTTTGTCTCTCTCTCTGTCTCTCTCTCTCTGTCTCCCTCTCTCTGTCTCCCTCCCTCTCTCTGTCTCTCTCTCTGTCTGTCTGTCTGTCTCTCTCTCTGTCTCTGTCTCTCTCTCTGTCTCTCTCTCTCTGTGTCTCTCTCTGTCTCTCTCTCTCTCTGTGTCTCTCTCTCTCTCTCTCTTTCTCTCTCTCTCTCTGTCTCTCTCTCACTTGCCATAGCAAGTGAGGTAGATAATATAAAAAGTGAATATATAAAGTGAAAAACAATAAAAGAAATTAACAGTAAACAGTACACATACAGAAGTTTCAAAACAATAAAGACATTACAAATGTCATAATGTATATATACAGTGTTTTAACAATGTACAAATGGTTAAAGGACACAAGATAAAATAAATAAGCATAGATATGGGTTGATTTTACAATGGTGTTTGTTCTTCACTGGTTGCCCTTTTCTCGTGGCAACAGGTCACAAATCTTGCTGCTGTGATGGCACACTGTGGAATTGGGTTGGGTTGGAGGGTTTTTATTTTGTCCTGTAACTCATTCAATGTAATTGGAGAATCCAGTGGGTTCTGGTAGTCTTTAATAGTTGATTCTAAGATCTGTATTTGATCATGTATATGTTTTTGCTCTTTATTCTTTGTTATAGAGCCAAAAAGATTGGAGAAGTGGTTTACCCATACATCTCCATTTTGGATAGATAATTCTTTGTGTTGTTGTTTGTTTAGTGTTTTCCAATTTTCCCAGAAGTGGTTAGAGTCTATGGATTCTTCAATTACATTGAGCTGATTTCTGACATGCTGTTTCTTCTTTTTCCGTAGTGTATTTCTGTATTGTTTTAGTGATTCACCATAGTGAAGGCGTAGACTCAGGTTTTCCGGGTCTCTATGTTTTTGGTTGGACAGGTTTCTCAATTTCTTTCTTAGATTTTTGCATTCTTCATCAAACCATTTGTCATTATTGTTAATTTTCTCCGGTTTTCTATTCGAGATTTTTAGATTTGATAGGGAAGCTGAGAGGTCAAATATACTGTTAAGATTTTCTACTGCCAAGTTTACACCTTCACTATTACAGTGGAACGTTTTACCCAGGAAATTGTCTAAAAGGGATTGAATTTGTTGTTGCCTAATTGTTTTTTGGTAGGTTTCCAAACTGCATTCCTTCCATCTATAGCATTTCTTAATGTTACTCAGTTCCTTTGGCTTTGATGCCTCGTGATTGAAGTAGTAAAACTGTCAGCCTCACAAAAATCACAGGATAGACTTAACTCTTTAATTGTAGATTAGTCTTGTTGCGTGTGTGTGCTGCTCAGTGCTGTTGGCTGCAGTAGGCTGTTGGGGCTGCAGTAGGCTTCTCAGAGCTGTTGGGGCTGCAGTAGGCTATTCAGAGCTGTTGGGGCTGCAGTAGGCTTCTCAGAGCTGTTGGGGCTGCAGTAGGCTTCTCAGAGCTGTTGGGGCTGCAGTAGGCTTCTCAGAGCTGTTGGGGCTGCAGTAGGCTATTCAGAGCTGTTGGGGCTGCAGTAGGCTATTCAGAGCTGTTGGGGCTGCAGTAGGCTATTCAGAGCTGTTGGGGCTGCAGTAGGCTATTCAGAGCTGTTGGGGCCGCAGTAGGCTTCTCAGAGCTGTTGGGGCTGCAGTAGGCTTCTCAGAGCTGTTGGGGCTGCAGTAGGCTATTCAGAGCTGTTGGGGCTGCAGTAGGCTATTCAGAGCTGTTGGGGCTGCAGTAGGCTAGTCAGAGGGGACCTCCGGAAATGTGTTGCAGCAATAAGGGACCCTGGTGTGTGTTCTGTCAAATGATTAGTATAAGGGACCCTGGTGTGTGTTCTGTCAAATGATTAGTATAAGGGACCCTGGTGTGTGTTCTGTCAAATGATTAGTATAAGGGACCCTGGTGTGTGTTCTGTCAAATGATTAGTATAAGGGACCCTGGTGTGTGTTCTGTCAAATGATTAGTATAAGGGACCCTGGTGTGTGTTCTGTCAAATGATTAGTATAAGGGACCCTGGTGTGTGTTCTGTCAAATGATTAGTATAAGGAACCCTGGTGTGTGTTCTGTCAAATGATTAGTATAAGGGACCCTGGTGTGTGTTCTGTCAAATGATTAGTATAAGGGACCCTGGTGTGTGTTCTGTCAAATGATTAGTATAAGGGACCCTGGTGTGTGTTCTGTCAAATGATTAGTATAAGGGACCCTGGTGTGTGTTCTGTCAAATGATTAGTATAAGGGACCCTGGTGTGTGTTCTGTCAAATGATTAGTATAAGGGACCCTGGTGTAAGGCAGGGCAGTATTCAGGGCTCAGAGATTGGCATTGTCAGGTTCAATGTGATTTGTAAGATATATTCTCTTTGTGTGTGTGTGTGTGTGTGTGTGGTGAGCGTGCGTGCGTGTGTGCTAATGTGCATGCTTACGTGCCTGTATGTTTGTGCCAAGGTTTCCATTAGGAAAATGTGGCGCCGCCAGGCGTTTTGACCGGCAACATTTTAAGTTACCGGACGTTGGAGAAATTTAACGGGCCCATATGCATTTGGGGTGCGTGACCTGATTAGGGCAAAACGGGAAAGCACAGTTGTCAAAAGGGCACCGCACATGCGAACGGTTTCATGTGACAGAGATTAAAATATCAGTTCGAAAGTATACGCTGAACTATCCCAGTATAAAACCAGAAGGATGTCATGGGCTGGACAGAACACCCTCCCAGTATAAAAGCAGAAGGACGTCATGGGCTGGACAGAACACCCTCCCAGTATAAAACCAGAAGGATGTCATGGGCTGGACAGAACACCCTCCCAGTATAAAAGCAGAAGGACGTCATGGGCTGGACAGAACACCCTCCCAGTATAAAAGCAGAAGGATGTCATGGGCTGGACAGAACACCCTCCCAGTATAAAAGCAGAAGGACGTCATGGGCTGGACAGAACACCCTCCCAGTATAAAAGCAGAAGGACGTCATGGGCTGGACAGAACACCCTCCCAGTATAAAAGCAGAAGGATGTCATGGGCTGGACAGAACACCCTCCCAGTATAAAAGCAGAAGGACGTCATGGGCTGGACAGAACACCCTCCCAGTATAAAAGCAGAAGGACGTCATGGGCTGGACAGAACACCCTCCCAGTATAAAAGCAGAAGGATGTCATGGGCTGGACAGAACACCCTCCCAGTATAAAAGCAGAAGGACGTCATGGACCCTTCTCTGTGGGAGATGGCTCGCCACTGGCAGTTTGCGAAAAGTGTTGTACTCTTCTTAGACGTTAAGAGCCAGTAACCGAAAAGGTCGCTAGTTCGAATCCCTGAGCCGACTTGATGAAAAATATGTCGGTGCCCCTTGACCAAGGAACATAACCCTAATTGCGCCTGTAAGTGGTGGCAGGGTAGCCTAGTGGTTAGAGTGTTGGACTAGTAACTGAAAGGTTGCAAGTTCGAATCCCCGAGCTGACAAGGTACAAATCTGTTGTTCTGCCCCTGAACAGGCAGTTAACCCACTGTTCCTAGGCCGTCATTGAAAATAAGAATTTGTTCTTAACTGACTTGCCTGGTTAAATAAAGGTAAAATAAAAAAATAAAAGTCGCTCTGGCTGAAATGTAAACTTAATTATGGTGCCTTTGAGGCCATTTCAATTTGGAAGTAGTCAATGTTCTTCTTCTACTATTACTTTGAGTTGGTAAACAAACAAAGGGTGCATACTGCCACCTGGAGGCTGTTGTTTGAACAGGTATAAAGCCAAGGACTGCAATTCACTGCCACCTGGAGGCTGTTGTTTGAACAGGTATAAAGCCAAGGACGGCAATTCACTGCCACCTGGAGGCTGTTGTTTGAACAGGTATAAAGCCAAGGACGGCAATTCACTGCCACCTGCAGTTATAGAATGTTTGCTCATGAGTATAATTCATTGGCTGATCAATCCTGATGACCTGGATGGAATCATGTGATCCTTCCTTAACCTTTAGGAAGCCCCACCCAATTAACAACTTCAAAATGGTGGAAGTCCTCAATGGCGCTGCCCATGGTAAAACAAGCTTTTCAACCATTTTAAAGTAGTACACTTCTTTTGATGTTTGGAAAAAGTGCAAAGCTAATATTGGTGGCTAAAGTTTTGAACCAAATCTTGTGTGTCATTCATTTATTGTGGCCACTAGATCTAGGGCTCCCGAGTGGCACAGCGGTCTAAGGCACTGCATCTCAATGCTAGAGGCGTCACTACAGACACCCTGGTTCGAATCCAGTCTGTATCACAATCGGCCGTGATTGGGAGTCCCCACCCTAAAATTTTCCAGCGTCGTCTGGGTTTGGCCGTGGCTGGCCGTCATTATAAATATCGTTCTTAACCGACTTGCCTAGTTAAATAAAGGTTCAATTTAAAAAAGACAAATCTCCAATCATTGTCTGATCACTCCCAACACATAGGAATCTCCTCCCAGTTGACTACTTTAAAATGGTCGAAGCCTCCTCGTAGAGCAATGTTCATGCAAAAACAGGTTATTTCCATGTAATGATCTCTATACGTCCCCATGGAACAGGGAAGTGCATCACTGCCTTATCCGGTGACATCACAGCGTTGTCAGATTGTTGACCCAGCGCCATCATCCCCGCCCGCGACATAGTAGTTGCTAGCGAGATGGAGAACGTGGAGGTTATTTTTAATAAGTGTATTTTGCAAGTGGCTTGTTTGCAATGTCTACCTTCATTTTAAAGCCACTGCAAAAACGTTGGTTTTCAATCACGGCGAGATGTCTGTCTCCAGGCTTGGTCCGCAGAACCCTAACTCGTGATTTGTTGGGAGAATGGTCTGTCTGAAGAAGACCCGCCCACCACACCCATCAAGAAGACCCGCCCACCACACCCATCAAGAAGAGGAGACTGCTATCTACAGTATCACTAGCTAACAGCAGACTGCTATCTATCACTAGCTAACAGCAGACTGCTATCTATCACTAGCTAACAGCAGACTGCTATCTATCACTAGCTAACAGCAGACTGCTATCTATCACTAGCTAACAGCAGACTGCTATCTATCACTAGCTAACAGGAGACTGCTATCTATCACTAGCTAACAGCAGACTGCTATCTATCACTAGCTAACAGCAGACTGCTATCTATCACTAGCTAACAGCAGACTGCTATCTATCACTAGCTAACAGCAGACTGCTATTTATCACTAGCTAACAGGAGACTGCTATCTATCACTAGCTAACAGCAGACTGCTATCTATCACTAGCTAACAGCAGACTGCTATCTATCACTAGCTAACAGCAGACTGCTATCTATCACTAGCTAACAGCAGACTGCTATCTATCACTAGCTAACAGCAGACTGCTATATATCACTAGCTAACAGGAGACTACTATCTATCACTAGCTAACAGCAGACTGCTATCTATCACTAGCTAACAGCAGACTGCTATCTATCACTAGCTAACAGCAGACTGCTATATATCACTAGCTAACAGGAGACTACTATCTATCACTAGCTAACAGCAGACTGCTATCTACAGTATCACTAGCTAACAGCAGACTGCTATCTATCACTAGCTAACAGGAGACTGCTATCTATCACTAGCTAACAGCAGACTGCTATCTACAGTATCACTAGCTAACAGCAGACTGCTATCTACAGTATCACTAGCTAACAGCAGA
>NC_088239.1:83121867-83221867 GCF_036934945.1 Oncorhynchus masou masou | reverse complement strand
AGTCAATGTGGAGGCTATAGACAGGGTGTTACCGTACAGAGTCAATGTGGAGGCTATATACAGGGGGTACCGGTACACAGTCAATGTGGAGGCTATATACAGGGGGTACCGGTACAGAGTCAATGTGGAGGCTATATACAGGGGGGGGGGGTACCGGTACAGAGTCAATGTGGAGGCTATATCCAGGGGGTACCAGTACAGAGTCAGTGTGGAGGCTATATACAGGGTGGTACCGGTACAGAGTCAATGTGGAGGCTATATACAGGGTGTTACCGTACAGAGTCAATGTGGAGGCTATATACAGGGGGTACCGGTACAGAGTCAATGTGGAGGCTATATACAGGGGGTACCGGTACAGAGTCAGTGTGGAGGCTATATACAGGGGGTACCGGTACTGAGTCAGTGTGGAGACTATATACAGGCGGTACCGGTACACAGTCAATGTGGAGGCTATATACAGGGGGTACCGGTACACAGTCAATGTGGAGGCTATATACAGGGGGTACCGGTACAGAGTCAATGTGGAGGCTATATACAGGGCGACCGGTACAGAGTCAATGTGGAGGCTATATACAGGGGTACCGGTACAGAGTCAATGTGGAGGCTATAGACAGGGTGTTACCGTACAGAGTCAATGTGGAGGCTATATACAGGGGGTACCGGTACACAGTCAATGTGGAGGCTATATACAGGGGTACCGGTACAGAGTCAATGTGGAGGCTATATACAGGGGGGGGTACCGGTACAGAGTCAATGTGGAGGCTATATACAGGGTGGTACCGGTACAGAGTCAATGTGGAGGCTATATACAGGGTGTTACCGTACAGAGTCAATGTGGAGGCTATATACAGGGGGTACCGGTACAGAGTCAATGTGGAGACTATATACAGGGGGTACCGGTACAGAGTCAATGTGGAGGCTATATACAGGGGGTACCGGTACAGAGTCAATGTGGAGGCTATATACAGGGGGTACAGGTACAGAGTCAATGTGGAGGCTATATACAGGGGGTACCGGTACAGAGTCAATGTGGAGGCTATATACAGGGGGTACCGGTACAGAGTCAATGTGGAGGCTATATACAGGGGGTACCGGTACAGAGTCAATGTGCAGACTATATACAGGGGGTACCGGTACAGAGTCAATGTGGAGGCTATATACAGGGGGTACCGGTACAGAGTCAGTGTGGAGGCTATATACAGGGGGTACCGGTACTGAGTCAGTGTGGAGACTATATACAGGGGGTACCGGTACAGAGTCAATGTGGAGGCTATATACAGGGGGTACCGGTACAGAGTCAATGTGGAGGCTATATACAGTGTGTTACGGTACAGAGTCAATGTGGAGGCTATATACAGGGGGTACCGGTACAGAGTCAGTGTGGAGGCTATATAGAGGGGGTACCAGTACAGAGTCAATGTGGAGGCTATATACAGGGGGTACCGGTACTGAGTCAGTGTGGAGACTATATACAGGGGGTACCGGTACAGAGTCAATGTGGAGGCTATATACAGGGGGTACCGGTACAGAGTCAATGTGGAGGCTATATACAGGGGGTACCGGTACAGAGTCAATGTGCAGACTATATACAGGGGGTACCGGTACAGAGTCAATGTGGAGGCTATATACAGGGGGTACCGGTACAGAGTCAGTGTGGAGGCTATATACAGGGGGTACCGGTACTGAGTCAGTGTGGAGACTATATACAGGGGGTACCGGTACAGAGTCAGTGTGGAGGCTATATACAGGGGGTACCGGTACTGAGTCAGTGTGGAGACTATATACAGGGGGTACCGGTACAGAGTCAATGTGGAGGCTATATACAGGGGGTACCGGTACAGAGTCAATGTGGAGGCTATATACAGTGTGTTACAGTACAGAGTCAATGTGGAGGCTATATACAGGGGGTACCGGTACAGAGTCAGTGTGGAGGCTATATAGAGGGGGTACCAGTACAGAGTCAATGTGGAGGCTATATACAGGGGGTACCGGTACAGAGTCAGTGTGGAGGCTATATAGAGGGGGTACCAGTACAGAGTCAATGTGGAGGCTATATACAGGGGGTACCGGTACAGAGTCAATGTGGAGGCTATATACAGGGGGTACCGGTACAGAGTCAATGTGCAGACTATATACAGGGGGTACCGGTACAGAGTCAATGTGGAGGCTATATACAGGGGGTACCGGTACAGAGTCAGTGTGGAGGCTATATACAGGGGGTACCGGTACTGAGTCAGTGTGGAGACTATATACAGGGGGTACCGGTACAGAGTCAATGTGGAGGCTATATACAGGGGGTACCGGTACAGAGTCAATGTGGAGGCTATATACAGTGTGTTACGGTACAGAGTCAATGTGGAGGCTATATACAGGGGTACCGGTACAGAGTCAGTGTGGAGGCTATATAGAGGGGGTACCAGTACAGAGTCAATGTGGAGGCTATATACAGGGGGTACCGGTACAGAGTCAGTGTGGAGGCTATATAGAGGGGGTACCAGTACAGAGTCAATGTGGAGGCTTTATACAGGGTGTTACGGTACAGAGTCAATGTGGAGGCTATATACAGGGTGTTACGGTACAGAGTCAATGTGGAGGCTATATACAGGGACCCCTACTTGGCGCTCCGGCAACGCTTGCCCTGCGGAAGCGGAGAGAACATTGGTGACTGGTGTCTTTGACCATTTTTGGGACAACCGGTCAGGAAGCTCTCGATGGTGCAGCTGTCAAACCTTCTGAGGATCTGAGGACCCCATGCCATGTCTTTTCAGTCTCCTGAGAGGGGAAAAGGTTTTGTTGTTTCCTCTTCAAGACTCTCTTGGTGTGTTTGAACCATGATTGTTCGTTGGTGATGTGGACCCTCTCGACCCGCTCCACTACAGCCCCGTCGATGTTAATGGGGGCCTGTTCGGCCCACCCTCTCCTGTAGTCCACGATCAGCTCCTTTGTCTTGCTCACATTGAGGGAGAGGTTGTTGTCTCTGACCACCTCCCTATATGCCGTCGCATCGTTGTTGGTGATCAGGCCTAGAGCCTCCAGTAGACAGAGGAGCCTCCAGTAGACAGAGGAGCCTCCAGTAGACAGAGGAGCCTCCAGTAGACAGAGGAGCCTCCAGTAGACAGAGGAGCCTCCAGTAGACAGAGGAGCCTCCAGTAGACAGAGGAGCCTCCAGGCAGCCCTCCAGTAGACAATGGAGCCTCCAGTAACAGATGAGCCTCCAGGCAGCCCTCCAGTAAATAGAGGAGCCTCCAGGCAGCCCTCCAGTAAATAGAGGAGCCTCCAGGCAGCCCTCCAGTAAATAGAGGAGCCTCCAGGCAGCCCTCCAGTAGACAGAGGAGCCTCCAGTAACAGATGAGCCTCCAGGCAGCCCTCCAGTAAATAGAGGAGCCTCCAGGCAGCCCTCCAGTAGACAGAGGAGCCTCCAATAAACAGAGGAGCCTCCAGTCAGCCCTCCAGTAGACAGAGGAGCCTCCAGTAACAGATGAGCCTCCAGGCAGCCCTCCAGTAAATAGAGGAGCCTCCAGGCAGCCCTCCAGTAAATAGAGGAGCCTCCAGGCAGCCCTCCAGTAGACAGAGGAGCCTCCAGTAAACAGAGGAGCCTCCAGGCAGCCCTCCAGTAGACAGAGGAGCCTCCAGTAAACAGAGGAGCCTCCAGGCAGCCCTCCAGTAGACAGAGGAGCCTCCAGTAAACAGAGGAGCCTCCAGGCAGCCCTCAAGTAAACAGAGGAGCCTCCAGTAAACAGAGGAGCCTCCAGGTGTACGGCGTGGTTGTTTGAGGGGCAGTAGACAGGACAGTATGTTGTGTGTGTGTGTGTGTGTGGTGTTAGAGAAAAGTGTGTGGGCTCCCTGGTCTCTTAGTGATGACGTAAGTGCTGCTAGTGTGTGACTACATCCATCCCAGTCAGTCTTTGTAGTGTGTGTGTGTGTGTGTGTGTGTGAGAGAGAGAGAGCATTGTAGCGTGTGTGTGCCAGCGAGCCTGTGGAGCTTCCGTCCTATGCCCTGCGGCCCCAGTCCCCCTGCCCTGGAGAGGAGGGGGGGATCAGACAGTGGGCTGGGCTGCGTGGGCCAGGGACCCTTCACCATCCGTTTCAACCAGGCTCCTCTAAGGTGAATAGCCAGGGGCTGTGTCAGGGGATTGGACCTCCCTCCTGCAGTGCAGCCTCGGGCCCCGAGCAGGGTAAGGTGAGGTGGGCCCCTCAAAGCTCATCTCGGCCTCTGTGCTCAGCCCCTCTCTATGCCTGGCTTTGTCTTTGTGCTGCCTGATGGGGTTTAAAAGGTGATGGACACACACACACACACACACACACAGGACAGTGGCTCCAACACCTTCCATTATTCATGGTGGAGGAGAGGGAAGAGGTCAGGAGCTGAAATCTGCCGGAGGGAGGGAGGGAGAGAGGGAGGGAGAGAGGGAGGGAGAGAGGGAGGGACACGCCCCTGGCTGGCCTGATAGAGGTCTGTATGACTCTGCTAATTAGCATGTCCCTGGGCCCTCCCTCCTGACCCTTCCTTGGAGGGTTCTGGTTGTTGGCCTTGGACGGTACCTCAGCAATGCCCTCACCCCTCCACTAGTGTGGCTCCTGGACCTCCTCCCTGCCCCCTTGGCAGCAATAATTGATCCCCCAGTGTAGAGCACCTTCTCAATTATGGGCGATGACAGAGGCTGATAAGGCCCAAGGATAAGATTACTGTTTCCCGAGCTGACAAGGTACAAATCTGTCGTTCTGCCCCTGAACAGGCAGTTAACCCACTGTTCCCAGACCGTCATTGAAAATAAGAATTTGTTCTTAATTAACTGACTTGCCTAGTTAAATAAAGGTAAATAAATAAATATTTTTCTCTCTCGTTTTCTTGCCCCCTCTCTCACTCCTATAATTTCTCTTTGAGAGAGAGCAAAAATATCCTCTGTGCGCAACGTAAAACACCAAATAATGCCTGCAGAGCAGACTTACGCTGATTCCTGCTAATGATCAAAATCCAGGAAGGAGCTGTTAAATTCTACAACCACCTAAAAGGAAGTGATTCCAAAACCTTCCATAACAAAGCCATCACCTACAGAGAGATGAACCTGGAGAAGAGTCCCCTAAGCAAGCTGATCCTGGGGCTCTGTTCACAAACACAAACACACCCCACAGAGCCCCAGGACAGCAAGAGAGAAAGAGAGAGACAGACCTGGCTCTCAAGAGAAGACAGGCTATGTGCACACTGCTGCACTTCCTAACCTGCCCAATGTATGACCATATTAGAGAGACATATTTCCATCAGATTACACAGATTCACAAAGAATTTGAAAACAAATCCAATTTTGATAAACCCCCATATCTACTGGGTGAAATACCACAGTGTGACATCACAGCAGCAAGATGTGTGACCTGTTGCCACGAGAAAAGGATACCAGGAAATAACAAACAGCATTGTAAATACAACCCATATTTATGCTGATTTATTTAGCCTTTTGTACTTTGGTATTTTATTAGGATCCCCATTAGTTGTTGCGGTAGCAGCAGCTAGTCTTCCTGGATTCCACACAATACAGGAAACATAATACAGAATGACATTATACAGAACATCAATAGACAAGAACAGCTCAAAGACATAACTACATATATGTTTTTTAACAAAAGTGCATGTAGCCTACATATCAATGTTTACACACAAACTATCTTGTTCCAATAGGGGAGAGGTGTTGCTTTATCTGTTTTTTGAAACCAGGATTGCTGTTTATTTGAGCAATATGAGATTGAAGGAAGTTCCATCCAATTATGCCTCTATATAATACTGTGCGTTTTCTTGAATTTGTTCTAGATTTGGGGACTGTGAAAAGACCCCTGGTGGCATGTCTGGTGGGATAAGTGTGTGTGTCAAGAGCTGTGTGAAAGTTGACTATGCAAACAATTTGGGATTTTCAACATTAATGTTTCTTATAAAAATAAGTGATGCTGTCGGTCTCAACTCTTAGCCAAGAGAGACTGGCATGGTAAGATAAAATAAATATAAAACTAGAGCCTGTGTCAAAAAGCAGAGTATCTCTTTATTACGGACAGACTTCTCCCCATCTCTTTATTACGGACAGACTTCTCCCCATCTCTTTATTACAGACAGACTTCTCCCCATCTCTTTATTACGGACAGACTTCTCCCCATCTCTTTATTACGGACAGACTTCTCCCCATCTCTTTATTACAGACAGACTTCTCCCCATCTCTTTATTACGGACAGACTTCTCCCCATATCTTTATTACAGACAGACTTCTCCCCATCTCTTTATTACGGACAGACTTCTCCCCATCTCTTTATTACAGACAGACTTCTCCCCATCTCTTTATTACAGACAGACTTCTCTCCATCTCTTTATTACAGACAGACTTCTCCCCATCTCTTTATTACGGACAGACTTCTCCCCATCTCTTTATTACAGACAGACTTCTCCCCATCTCTTTATTACGGACAGACTTCTCCCCATCTCTTTATTACGGACAGACTTCTCCCCATCTCTTTATTACAGACAGACTTCTCCCCATCTCTTTATTACGGACAGACTTCTCCCCATATCTTTATTACAGACAGACTTCTCCCCATCTCTTTATTACGGACAGACTTCTCCCCATCTCTTTATTACAGACAGACTTCTCCCCATCTCTTTATTACAGACAGACTTCTCTCCATCTCTTTATTACAGACAGACTTCTCCCCATGTCTTTATTACAGACAGACTTCTCCCCATGTCTTTATTACAGACAGACTTCTCCCCATCTCTTTATTACAGACAGACTTCTCCCCATCTCTTTATTACAGACAGACTTCTCCCCATCTCTTTATTACGGACAGACTTCTCCCCATATCTTTATTACGGACAGACTTCTCCCCATCTCTTTATTACGGACAGACTTCTCCCCATCTCTTTATTACAGACAGACTTCTCCCCATCTCTTTATTACAGACAGACTTCTCCCCATCTCTTTATTACGGACAGACTTCTCCCCATCTCTTTATTACAGACAGACTTCTCCCCATCTCTTTATTACAGACAGACTTCTCCCCATCTCTTTATTACGGACAGACTTCTCCCCATCTCTTTATTACAGACAGACTTCTCCCCATCTCTTTATTACGGACAGACTTCTCCCCATGTCTTTATTACAGACAGACTTCTCCCCATCTCTTTATTACGGACAGACTTCTCCCCATCTCTTTATTACGGACAAACTTCCCCCATCTCTTTATTATGGACAGACTTCTCCCCATCTCTTTATTACGGACAGACTTCTCCCCATGTCTTTATTACGGACAGACTTCTCCCCATCTCTTTATTACGGACAGACTTCTCCCCATCTCTTTATTACGGACAAACTTCTCCCCATCTCTTTATTACGGACAGACTTCTCCCCATCTCTTTATTACGGACAGACTTCTCCCCATCTTTACAACCATTGAATCTATATGTTTTGACCATGACAGTTTACAATCTAAGGCAACACCAAGTCATTTAGTCTCTTCAACTTGTTCCACATTACCAGATTCAGCTGAGTTCTTGCACTTAGGGAATGATTTGTACCAAATACAATGCTCTTAGTTTTAGAGATGTTCAGGACCAGTTTATTACTGTCAGCAACCCTTTGACTGCAACTCTTTGTTAAGGGTTTCAGTGACTTCATTAGCTGTGGTTGCTGATGCGTATAAGGTTGAATCATCAGCATACATGGACACACATGCTTTGTTTAATGTCAGTGGCAGGTCATTGTTAAAAATAAAAATAGTAGAGGGCCTAGAGAGCTGCCCTGCAGTACACCACACTTTACATGTTTGACATTAGAGAAGCTTCCATTAAAGAAAACCCTCTGGGTTCTATTAGATAGATTGCCATGTTGTGGATTCAGAGCTGAGGTTGAAAAGCCATAACACACAACGTTTCTCAACAACAGGTTACAGTCAATAATATCAAAGGCTGCACTGAAATCTAACAGTACAGCTCCCACAATCTTCTTATTATCAATTTCTTTCAACCAATCATCAGTCATTTCTGTCAGTTCAGTACATGTTGAGTGCCCTTCTCTATAAGCATGCAGACAGTCTGTTGTTAATTTGTTTACAGAGAAATAGCATTGTATTTGGTCAAACAATGCTTTCCAACAGCTAAGAGCTGACAGCCAGCTGATAGGTCTGCTGTTAGAACCAGTAAAGACCGCTTTACCACTCTTGGGTAGTGGAATGACTTTGGCTTCCCTCCAGGCCTGAAGACAAAGACTTTCCTCTAGGCTCAGATTAAAGATATGACAGATAGGAGTGGCTATAGAGTCAGCTACCATCCTCAGTAGCTTTCTAACTCAAATCAAATGTATTTGTCACATACACATGGTTAGCAGATGTTAATGCGAGTGTAGCGAAATGCTTGTGCTTCTAGTTCCGACAATGCAGTAATAACCAACGAGTAATCTAACCTAACAATTCCACAACAACTACCTTATACACACAAGTGTAAAGGAATGTATATGAATATGTACATAAACATATATGAATGAGTGATGGTACAGAGTAGCATAGGCAAGATGCAGTAGATGGTATCGAGTACAGTATATACATATGAGATGAGTAATGTAGCGTGTGAGAACATTAAACAATGGCACTTTATATAAAGTGGCTAGTGATACATTACATCAAGATGCAGTAGATGGTATAGCGTACAGTATATACATATGAGATGAGTAATGCAGGGTATGTAATCATTATATAAAGTGGCTAGTGATACATTGATTAGCCACTTTAATAATGGAAAAATTGATGTAAAGTCGGTATGTTGGCAGCAGCCACTCAATGTTAGTGGTTGCTGTTTAACAGTCTGATGGCCTTGAGATAGAAGCTGTTTTTCAGTCTCTCGGTCCATGCTTTGATGCACCTGTACTGACCTCGCCTTCTGGATGATAGCAGGTTGAACAGGCAGTGGCTCGGGTAGTTGTTGTCCTTGATGATCTTTATGGCCTTCCTGTGACATCGGGTGGTGTAGGTGTCCTGGAGGGCAGGTAGTTTGCCCCCGGTGATGGGTTGTGCAGACCTCACTACCCTCTGGAGAGCCTTACGGTTATGGGCGGAGCAGCTGCTGTACCAGGCGGTGATACAGCCCGACAGGATGCTGTCGATTGTGCATCTGTAGAAGTTTGTGATTACTTTTGGTGACAAGCCAAATTTCTTCAGCCTCCTGAGGTTGAAGAGGCGCTGCTGCGCCTTCTTCAACCACACTGTCTCTGACCATTTCAGTTTGTCCGTGATGTGTTCGCCGAGGAACTTAAAAATCTCCACCCTCTCCACTACTGTCCCGTTGATGTGGAAGCGGATAGGGGGGCTGCTCCCTCTGCTGTTTCCTGAAGTCCGTGATCAGCTCCTTTTGTTTCGTTGACGTTGAGTGAGAGGTTATTTTCCTGACACCACACTCCGAGGGCCCTCACCACCTCCCTGTAGGCCGTCTCGTCGTTGTTGGTAATCAGGCCTACTACTGTTGTGTCGTCTGCAGACTTGATGATTGAGTTGGAGGTGTGCGTGGCCACGCAGTCATGGGCGAACAAGGAGTATAGGAGAGGGCTCAGAACGCACCCTTGTGCGGTCCCTGTGTTGAGGATCAGAGGGGTGGAGATGTTGTTACCTACCCTCATCACCTGGGGGTGGCCCGTCAGAACGTCCAGGACCCAGTTGCACAGGGTGGGGTCGAGATCCAGGGTCTCGAGCTTAATGACGAGTTTGGAGGGTACTATGGTGTTAAATGCTGAGCTGTAGTCGATGAACAGCATTCTTACATAGGTATTCCTCTTGTCCAGAGGGGTTAGGGCAGTGTGCAGTGTGGTTGAGATTGCGTCGTCTGTGGACCTATTGGGGCGCAAAGCAAATTGGAGTGGGTCTAGGGTGTCAGGTAGGGTGGAGGTGATATGGTCCTTGACTAGTCTCTCAAAGCACTTCATGATGACGGAAGTGAGTGCTACGAGCCGAAGGTCATTTAGCTCAGTCACCTTAGCTTTCTTGGGAACAGGAACAATGGTGGCCCTCTTGAAGCATGTGGGAACAGCAGACTGGGATAAGGATTGATTGAATATGTTCGTAAACACACCAGCCAGCTGGTCTGCGCATGCTCTGAGGATGGTCGTCTGGGCCGGCAGCCTTGCGAGGGTTAACACGTTTAAATGTTTTACTCACGTCAGCTGCAGTGAAGGAGAGCCCGCAGGTTTTGGTAGTGGGCCGTGTCAGTGGCTCTGTATTGTCCTCAAAGTCGAGCTAAAAAGTTGTTTTGTCTGTCTGGGAGCAAGTCCATGTCCATGACAGGGCTGTTTTTTCTTTTGTAATCCGTGATTGACTGTAGACCAATGTTTCCGGTCACCTTGCCCTGGTTAAAAGCAGTGGTTCGCGTGTTCAGTTGTGCCCGAATGTTGCCATCAATCCCCGGTTTCTGGTTGTTTTTATAGACGCTGTGGGTACAACATCACCGATGTACTTGTTAATAAACTCCCACACCGAATCAGCGTATTCGTCAATGTTGTTCGCCGCAATGCGGAACATATCCCAGTCCACGTGATCGAAGCAATCTTGAAGTGTGGAATCCGATTGGTCGGACCAGCGTTAAACTGTTCTTAGTTTCTGTCTATAGGCTGGAAGCAACAAAATGGAGTCGTAGTCAGCTTTTCTGAAGGGAGGGCGGGGGAGGGCCTTATATGCGTCGCGGAAGTTAGGATAACAGTGGTCTAGGGTTTTGCCAGGCCTGGTAGCACAATCGATATGCTGATAGAATTTGGGGGGCCTTGTTTTCAGATTTGCCTTGTTAAAAATCCCCAACTAAGTTGTCAATGCCAGGAGCTTTGTCATTATTGACCATTTTTCCAACTCTCCCACACTAACTTTACAAAATTCAAACTTGCACTGCTTTTCTTTTCTTTTTTATGCATGAATAGTAATAGAATATTGCTCACTGCTTGTCGTGGGCATTTCCTGCCTAGGTTTGCCCACTTTGCTAATGAATTAATCATTAAAATGAAAATAATATAGTTGGCAACATCAAATGGTTTTGTGATGAATAAGCCATCTGATTCGATGACAGATGGCGTTGAATTTTTCTTTCTCTTCTTCTTTTTGTTGAGTTTAGCCACATCATTTCTCAGTTCGCAGTAAGTCAGCCAGTCAGATGTACAGACTTATTAGCCACTTCCTTTTGCCCCATCTCTTTCAACCATACAGTTCTTCAATTCCTCATCAATTCCTCATCAATGCCATGGAGCCTTAACAGTTCTAACAGTCAGTTTCTTAAACAGGTGCATGTTTATCAATAATTAGAAGAAGCAATTTCATAATTTCATCAAGTGCAGCGTCTAGATGCTCCTCATTAATCACATCAGACCAACAAATAGTTTTAACATCATCCACATCCGTCACAGCAAAATGTTTTGTATGATCTCTTATACACTATTTTAGGCCCAGCGGTTGGAACTTTGTCCTTCCTGTATATAGCCACTATATTGTGATCACTGCATCCAGATACAGCTTTAGAACAAAGTTCTACAGTATTAGTACAAATGTGATCAATACATCTGGATGATCTTGTTCCTGTAGTGTTTGTAAACACCCTGGTAGGTTGATTAATAACCTGAACCAGATTACAGACACTGGTTACAGTGAGAAGCTTCCTCTTGAGCGGACAGCTTGATGAAAACCAGTCAATATTCAGGTCCCAAAGAAAGTAGACCTCTCTGTTTACATCACATACACTATCAAGCATTTCACACATATTATTTAGATACTGACTGTTAGCACTTGGTGGCCTAAAGCAACACGCCAAAAGAAAAGGCTTTTGATGTGCCAAGTGAATCTGCAACCACAACACTTCAATAACACTTCAATATTCTCTAAGCATTACAGGGATATGGCTCTGAATATATATATATATATATATATATATATATATATATATATATATATATATATATATTATATTATATATATATATATATATATATATATATATATATACAGCAACACCTCCCCCATAAGCATTCCTGTCTCTTCTGTTGATGTTATTTCCTTGTATTGCTACTGATGCATCATCAAATGAATAATCTAAGTGAATCTCAGAAATGGCTAATATATGAATGTTATCTGATGTTAGCAAGTTATTGATTTCATGACCCTTATTTCTACATATATTAATATGGGCTATTTTCAGCCCTTTCCTGGGTAGCTGATCAGAGATAGACATCATACTGAAAAGAGAAAGCAAAGCAAGAGAAAAACATATCCATTCAGCAGTCCATTAATCAGTTGGTGTGTGTGTGTGCTGCAGGGTTGAGGCTACGAACCAATAGGCTTGGCTCTCTCATCCCTTCCAGACTTCTGGGAGGGAGGGTGGACAATGAGTATGTCGTAGCGGATGTAAGCAATGTCCCCACGCGATCTGACATCTTTCATTGCTGGGATCAGTTCTTTCCTCTTCTGGCGCACAGCTTCAGGATAGTCCTCGTTGAGGAAGATATATGTTCCTCTCAAGTTCTTGGCTCTTTCCAGAACAGCTACCTTGTCCTTGAACCTCAGGAACTTGACCACTATTGACCTGTGCCTGTCACCTGGGCCTGTCACCTGGGCCGGTGGTGGGTTTTCCAGTCCTGTGGGTGCGCTCCACCTCAATCTTCCTGTGGTCCATCTTCAATTTCTCAGAGATCATTTCCCCTCGCGTTGTCGTCTGACTCCATTCAGGTCTCGTGTGGAGATTCTGTAATTCCGTCCACAACCATGTTGTTTTGCCTTGATTGTCCCTCCAGATAGTCTGATTTATCTGTCATTGTTATCATGGATTTACACACAGAACTGATGTCTCAATGACTTCCAGATTGCTGTCATCTTGCCGTTCTCTTGTTTCAACTCGTCAAGCTGACCCTGGGAGAACTGCTGTTCTTCAGGTCCTGGACATCTCTGGTCAGTTCGTCCCATTCTTTTATTAGTCGAATCCACAAGTATTTGGACAAAACACTTGAAACTATTTTCTTGTTGTTGTAACAACTGCTTATTGGCAGATAAGTCACCAGATAAGTCACACCATAGTGTGTAATACTAGTTTTGCACTACTATAGACCAGAACCCTATTCCCTATATAGTGCACTACTATAGACCAGAGCCCTATTCTCTATATAGTGCACTACTTTAGACCTGAGCCCTATTCTCTATATAGTGCACTACTATAGAAAAGAGCCCTATTCCCTATATAGTGCACTACTATAGACCAGAGCCCTATTCCCTATATAGTGTACTACTATAGACCAGAGCCCTATTCCCTATATAGTGCACTACTTTAGACCAGAGCCCTATTCCCTATATAGTGCACTACTCTAGACCAGAGCCCTATTCCCTATATAGTGCACTACTCTAGACCAGAGCCCTATTCCCTATATAGTGCACTACTCTAGACCAGAGCCCTATTCCCTATATAGTGCACTACTCTAGACCAGAGCCCTATTCCCTATATAGTGCACTACTCTAGACCAGAGCCCTATTCCCTTTATAGTGCACTACTATAGACCAGAGCCCTATTCTCTATATAGTGCACTACTTTAGACCAGAGCCCTATTCTCTATATAGTGCACTACTTTAGACCTGAGCCCTATTCTCTATATAGTGCACTACTTTAGACCTGAGCCCTATTCTCTATATAGTGCACTACTATAGACCAGAGCCCTATTCTCTATATAGTGCACTACTTTAGACCAGAGCCCTATTCCCTATATAGTGCACTACAATAGACCAGAGCCCTATTCCCTATATAGTGCACTACTGTAGATCAGAGCCCTATTCCCTATATAGTGCACTACTATAGACCAGAGCCCTATTCTCTATATAGTGCACTACTTTAGACCTGAGCCCATTTGGGATGAAGCCTCCACTGTGCCGTTGCATAGCACAGCCCTCCAAATATCTGATCTCCCTGTTTTAAAAAAACAGGAAGCTGTTTCAGACAATGTTACATCTGGTAGGAGGACCGATCAGAGGAGAGGATGAGGGGTTGCTCTAGTGGGGGGTGGGGGTCTAGAGGGGGTCTGGAGGGGGTCTAGTGTGGGGTGGGGGTCTAGTAGGGGTCTGGAGGGGGTCTAGTGTGGGGTGGGGGTCTAGTGTGGGTCTAAAGAGGGTCTGGAGGGGTGATGTTTGGGTCTGGAGGGGGTCTAGTGTGGGGTGGGGGTCTAGAGGGGGTCTAGTGTGGGGTGGGGTCTAGGGGGTCTAGTGTGGGGTGGGGGTCTGTAGGGGTCTGGAGGGGGTCTAGTGTGGGGTGGGGGTCTAGTGTGGGTCTAAAGAGGGTCTGGAGGGGGTGATGTTTGGGTCTGGAGGGGGTCTAGTGTGGGGTGGAGGTCTAGAGGGGGTCTAGTGTGGGGGGTTCTAGATGGGGTCTAGTGGGGTTGTGAATTGTGTCTGAGACTCCATTTGCTGCCTGTGTTAGAGGTACAACGTTGTCCTATAGCGAACTCTACAGTGTCGGCAGAGGTTGGTTTCACTCTCACGTTAGTGGCCATGACTACAACGCTGTGTTGGCCTGTTTCTGTACTCTTGTTAGAGCAGTGTGTGTCTGGTATTACCTTGTGGAGAGCAGAAGTACTCTGACACACTGTCTGACCTACAGAGAACCTCATCTTCCTTCTCCTCCTTCTCCCCCTCCTCCTCCTCTTTCTCCCCTTCCTCCTCCTTATCCCCCTCCTCCTCCTCTTTCTCCCCTTCCTCCTTCTCCCCCTCTCCCTTCTTCTCCCCTGCCCCCTCCCCCTTCTTCTCCCCCACCCCCTTCTCCTCCTTATCCCTCTTCTCCTTCTCCTTCTCCTCCTTCTCCCTCTTCTCCTTCTCCCCTTCTCGTTCTCCTCCTTCTCTTTCTCTCCCTTCTTTCTCCCCCTTCTCCTTCTCCTTTCCTTCTCTTTCCCCTAATTTTCTTTCTCCTCCCTCTCCCTTCTTCTCCTCCTCTCCCTCTTCCTCATCCTCTTCGTTCTCCTCCTCTACTTCCTCCTTCTACTACTCCTCTACCACCTCCTTCTTGCTGTCCCTTCTCCTCCTCCTCTAATGTGACATGTTTATTGCTCTAACTAACCTCATTAGCTTCCAATATTAATTCATTCAATGCTTAAACAAAGATGTCTGCCTGAGAAATGGACTCGTTCTCCTCCTCTACTTCCTCCTTCTACTACTCCTCTACCACCTCCTCTTACTTGCTGTCTCTAATTAGAGCTTTTGGATGTTGTTATTGTCCCTATGAGAGGCCTGACGGGCCAGAGACGTTATTCTAATGTGACATGTTTATTGCTTTAACTAACAACTCATTAGCTTAGCTGTTGTTTTGTCAATATTAATTCATTCAACGCTTAAACAAAGATGTCTGCTCTGAGAAATGGACTCGGCCTGTCTGGGCTGGACGCTGGATGGATTCTGGGAGAGGGTTAAGAGATCCTTTTGGATGTTGTTATTGTCCCTATGAGAGGCCTGACGGGACAGATCCTGTTGGATGTTGGTTATTGTCCCTATGAGAGGCCTGACGGGACAGATCCTGTTGGATGTGGTTATGGTCCCTATGAGAGGCCTGACGGGACAGATCCTGTTAGATGTGGTTATTGTCTCTGAGGTGCCTGATGGGACAGATCCTGTTGGATGTTGTTATTGTCCCTATGAGAGGCCTGATGGGCCAGATCCTGTTGGATGTGGTTATTGTCCCTATGAGAGGCCTGACTGGACAGATCCTATTGGATGTTGTTATTGTCCCTATGAGAGGCCTGACGGGCCAGATCCTATTGGATGTGGTTATTGTCCCTATGAGAGGCCTGACGGGCCAGATCCTGTTGGATGTTATTGTCCCTATGAGAGGCCTGACGGGCCAGACCCTATTGGACGTGGTTATTGTCCCTATGAGAGGCCTGACGGGCCAGATCCTATTGGACGTGGTTATTGTCCCTATGAGAGGCCTGACGGGACATATCCTATTGGATGTTGTTATTGTCCCTATGAGAGGCCTGACGGGCCAGATCCTATTGGACGTGGTTATTGTCCCTATGAGATGCCTGACGGGCCAGATCCTGTTGGATGTTATTGTCCCTATGAGAGGCCTGATGGGCCAGACCCTATTGGACGTGGTTATTGTCCCTATGAGAGGCCTGACGGGCCAGATCCTATTGGACATGGTTATTGTCCCTATGAGAGGCCTGACGGGCCAGATCCTATTGGATGTGGTTATTGTCCCTATGAGAGGCCTTGACGGGCCAGATGCTATTGGACGTGGTTATTGTCCCTATGAGAGGCCTGACAGGCCAGATCATGTTGGATGTGGTTATTGACCCTATGAGAAGCCTGATGGGACAGATCCTATTGGATGTTGTTATTGTCCCTATGAGAGGCCTGACGGGACAGATCCTGTTGGATGTTGTTATTGTCCCTATGAGAGGCCTGACGGGACAGATCCTATTGGACGTGGTTATTGTCCCTATGAGAGGCCTTGACAGGCTAGCCATCGATCCCACCACCTGTCTGTCTGAGAGTGTGTTGCTCTCTGGGTCTGTTGAAGCGGATAGAGAGATGGATGAGGCCGCCACTAAGGACATCACTAATACTGTGGTGTGAGCCGAGTGGTACCTGACGAGCCTGTCGGTAGGTGTTGAGACATGCTTTGGGTTGACCGTGGCCGTGGGTGTGACTGACACATGATTGCTGTGAACTCCAGTGCTTGCAGAATCAATACCACCATCAATCCCTTCATGATGACCCCTTTTTCTTACACACATACATACACACACGTACACACACACACACGTACACACACGTACATGCACGTTCATACATACACACACGTACACATACACGCACGTACATACACACACACACACACACACACACACACACACACACACACACACTACATGACCAACAGTATGCGGACACCTGGTCGTCCAACATCTCATTTCAAAATGAAGGGCATTAATAAGGGATTGGTCCCTCCCTTTGCTGCTATAACAGCCTCCAGTCTTCTGGGAAGGATTTCCATTAGATGTTGGAGCATTGCTGCGGGGCTCCCATTCAGCCACAATAGCATTAGTGAGGTTGGGCTCACTGATGTTTGGCGATTTAGGCCTGGCTCGTAGTCTCCGTTCCAGTTCATCCCAAAGGTGTTTGATGGGGTTGAGGTCAGGGCTCTGTGCAGGCCAGTCAAGTTCTTCCACTCCAATCTCGACAAACCACTTCTTTATGGACCTTACATTGTGCGTGGGGACATTATCATGCTGAAACAGGAAAGGGCCTTCCCCAAACTGTTACCACAAAGTTGGAAGCACAGAATCATCTAGAATGTATAGAAATTGCATGCTGTAGCGTTAAGATTTCCCTTCACTGGAACTAAGGGGTCCGAACCATGAAAAACAGCCCCAGACCATTATTCCTCCTCCACCAAACTTTACAGTTGGCATTATGCATTGGGGCAGGTCGTGTTCTCCTGGCATCCGCCAAACCCAGATTCTTCAGTTGGACTGCGAGATGGTGAAGAGTGATTCATCTCTCCAGAGAACGTGTTTCCACTGCTCCAGAGTCCAATGGTGGTGAGCGTTAAACCACTCCAGCCGACGCTTGGCATTGCGCATGGATATCTTAGGCTCGTGAGCGGCTGCTCTGCCATGGAAACCCAGTTTGGAACTCGGTAGTGAGGATTGCAACCGAGGACAGATGATGTCCCAATTAAGTTATTGTACTTTTCATGTAGCCTCATTTTGACCAGTTAGTGTATATATCTTAAATTGAGACTTTTCCAGAGAAATGCCTCATGTAGCCTCATTTAAGCTAATCGCTTAACCACCAGTCAAGCAGCTTTTAAGGACAAAACGTTCAAATCATGTTGCCGGACGATTAGTTTTGCTGTGGCACTGCTGGTCAATGCTGGTCAAGTGAAGTACACAGTGTCACTGATTAATATGGTAGGTGTGTATTGGATCAGAAGATGTGATGGGAGACAATCCCTACTGTAAGTGTCACTGATTAATATGGTAGGTGTGTATTGGATGAGGCAGAAGATGTGATGGGATGTATTGGCAGGTTGGCCTTACAGTACATAGTGTCACTGATTAATATGGTAGGTGTGTATTGGATGAGGCAGAAGATGTGATGGGATGTTGGCCTTACAGTACATAGTGTCACTGATTAATATGGTAGGTGTGTAGATGAGGCAGAAGTGATGGGATGTACTGGCAGGTACATAGTGTCACTGATTAATATGGTAGGTGTGTATTGGATGAGGCAGAAGATGTGATGGGATGTACTTGGACTGCAACATGCCCATTTATGCCGTTTGGTATGTGAAGAATGACAGAGACCCATATACAGTGAGGGGGAAAAGTATTTGATCCCCTGCTGATTTTGTACGTTTGCCCACTGACAAAGAAATGATCCGTCTATAATTTTAATGGTAGGTTTATTTAAACAGTGAGAGACAGAATAACAACAACAAAAAATTCAGAAAAACGCATGTCAAAAATGTTATGAATTGATTTGCATTTTAATGAGGGAAATAAGTATTTGACCCCTCTGCAAAACCCTTGTTGGCAATCACAGAGGTCAGACGTTTCTTGTAGTTGGCCAACAGGTTTGCACACATCTCAGGAGGGATTTTGTCCCACTCCTCTTTACAGATCTTCTCCAACTCATTAAGGTTTCGAGGCTGACGTTTGTCAACTCGAACCTTCAGCTCCCTCCACAGATGTTCCATGGGATTAAGGTCTGGAGACTGGCTAGGCCACTCCAAGACCTTAATGTGCTTCTTCTTGAGCCACTCCTTTGTTTCCTTGGCTGTGTGTTTTGGGTTGTTGTCATGCTGGAATACCCATCCACGACCCATTTTCAATGCCCTGGCTGAGGGAAGGAGGTTCTCACCCAACATGGCCCCGTCCATCATCCCTTTGATGCGGTGAAGTTGTTCTGTCCCCTGAGCAGAAAAACACCCCCAAAGCATAATGTTTCCACCTCCATGTTTGATGGTGGGGATGGTGTTCTTGGGGTCATAGGCAGCATTCCTCCTCCAAACACGGCGAGTTGAGTTGATGCCAAAGAGCTCCATGTTGGTCTCATCTGACCGCAACACTTCCACCCAGTTGTCCTCTGAATCATTCAGATGTTCATTGGCAAACTTCCGACGTTCATTGGCAAACTTCAGACAGGCATGTATATGTGCTTTCTTGAGCAGGGGGACCTTGCGGGTGCTGCAGGATTTAAATCCTTCACGGCGTAGTATGTTACAAATTGTACCCCATAATGACATCACAATACCCCATAATGACAAAGTGAAAACTGATTTGTATAATTTTTTTGCAGATGTGTAAAACAAATTAAATAAAGATACCTTATTTGCATAAGTATTCTGACCCTTTGCTATAAGACTTTAAATTGAGCTCAGGTGCATCTCGTTTCTATTGATCAACCTTCAGAGCAAAAACCAAGCCATGAGGTCGATGGAGTTGTCCGTAGAGCTCCGAGACAGGATTGTGTTGAGGCACAGTTCTGCGGAAGGGTACCAAAACATTTCTGCAGCATTGAAGGACCCCAATAACACAGTGGCCTCAATCATTCTTAAATGGAAGAAGTTTGGATCCACCAAAACTCTTCCTAGAGCTGGCTGCCCGGCCAAACTAAGCAATCGGGGGAGAAGGGCCTTGGTCAGGGAGGTGACCAAGAACCCGATGGTCACTCTGACAGAGCTGTAGCTGCTCCAGAGTTCCTCTGTGGAGATGGGTAACACTTCTAGAAGGACAAGTATCACTGCAGCACTCCACCAATCAGGTCTTTATGGTAGAGTGGCCAGACGGAAGACACTCCTCAGTAAAAGGCCCTTGACAGCCAGCTTGGAGTTTACCAAAAGGCACCCAAAGACTCTCAGACCATGAGAAACCAGATTCTCTAGTCTGGTGAAACAAAGATTTAACTCTTAACTCTCAGGATCGAGGGAAAGATGAACGGAGCAAAGTACAGAGATCCTTGACCAAAACCGTCTCCAAAGCTTTCAGGACCTCAGACTGGGGCGAAGGTTCACCTTCCAACTGGACAACGACCCTAAACACGCAGCCAAGACAACCCTGGAATGGCTTCAGGACAAGTCTCTGAATGTCCCTGAGTGGCCCAGCCAGAGCCCGGACTTGAACCTGGTCGAACATCTCTGGAGAGACCTGAAAATAGCTGTGCAGCGACACTCCCCATCCAACCTGACAGAGCTTGAGCGGATCTGCAGAGAAGAATGGGAGGAACTCCCAAAATACAGGTGTGCCAAGCTTGTAGCGTCATACTCAAGAAGACTCAATGCTGGTAATCGCTGCCAAAGGTCCTTTAACAAAGTACTGAATAAAGGGTCTGAATACTTATGTAAATTTAATCTTTGTAGACATTTCTAAAAAAAAAAAAATACTGTTTTTGCTTTGTCAATATGGGGTATTGTGTTTAGATAGATTTGTAACTTTTAAATATCTTGTTTTAGTGAGGCTGTAACGTAACAAAATGTGGAAATAGTCGATGGTTTTGAATACTTCCCGAATGCACTGTATCATATCCAACGACCCATTGGCAAGACACGACCAATAACATTTGTCCAGGAAGTAAGACCAGTATTATATTAAATGAACTATGCCCTTTTAGCATTCATCAATACGTCAACCCAGTTGATTTCTCCCTCTCCTCCCTGACCTTCTATAAACCACAAAGTAACAAAATGAAGTCTAGCCACTTGATGTTGTTGGAAGCTTGATATTTATGAGAGGCTCCATCAGTAAATACCCTGGTAGAACAACTTTACTCATTCTCTGTTTTTTTTTAAACTCTTCTTCTTCTTCGTCTTCGTCTTCGTCTTCTTCAATAATGGAAAACATCCTTTAACCGACCACCTCTCACCCCTTTGTTCATCAGGTCTGTGTAATGATTACAACCCCACTATGGATAGACAGACTGTGTGTCCCTATCCTGCCTTCCTGTCTTCTATATATCCCCCTTTCCTCTACAGATCCCCCCTTTCCTCTAGTCATTAAAACTTGTTTTTCAACCACTCCACCATTTTCTTGTTAACAAACTATAGTTTTGTCAAGTCGGTTTAGGACATCTACTTGGTGCATGACACAAGTAATTTTTCCAACAATTGTTTACAGATTATTTCACTTATAATTCACTGTGTCACAATTCCAGTTGACTGCGCCTTTAAACAGCTTGGAAAATTCCAGAAAATGATGTCATCGCTTTAGAATCATCTGATAGGCTAATAGACATCATTTGAGTCAATGGAAGGCCTTCCTTCAAGCTCAGTGCCTATTTGCTTGACATTATGGGAAAATCAAAAGAAATCAGCCAAGACCTCAGAAAAAAATTCATCCTTGGGAGCAATTTCCAAACTACTCCCTCCCTGTCTTTTTATATATATTATAATACAGGGAGGGAGGATATATAGAGACCGGGGGGAGATATAGAGGACTGGGGGAGGGTAAGAGGACAGGGAGGAGGGATGGAACGATATTGGAATAAAGGACTGATTATAGTATCATCACAAGTTTCCTTTCCCTCCCTCCCTCTGTGTGTGTTGTGTTGAGAGACCACTGACACCCCTATCAGATCAGTCTACCTGAACAGAGCAATAGTCAATCAAGAGGCATCAAAGCCAAAATAACTGATTAATATTATGAAATGTTATCGATGAAAGGAAACTAGTGTGGAAACCTACCAAAAAACAATTAGGCAACAACAAATTCAATCCCTTTTAGACAACTTCCTGGACAAAACATTCCACTGTAATAGTGAAGATGTAAACTTGGCAGTCAAACCTAAGCAGTATATTTGACTATCAGCTTCCCTGTCAATTCTAAAAATGTCAAGCAGAAAACTGAAGAAAATTAACAACAATGACAAATGGATTGATGAAAAATGCAAAAACCTAAGAAATATATATTGACAAACCTATCCATCCAAAAACATAGAGACCCAGAAAACATGAGCCTTCACTATGGTGAAACTAAAACAATACAGAAATACACTACGGAAAAAGAAGGAACAGCACGTCAGAAATCAGCTCAATGTCAATGAAGAATCCATAGAATCTAACGTCTTCTGGGAACATTGGAAAACACTAAACAAACAACAACTCAAAGAATTATCTATCCAAAATGGAGATGTATTGGTAAACCACTTCTCCAATCTTTATGTCCCTTTAACCTCTCTAGGGTAGGGGGCAGCATTCGGAATTTTGGATGAAAAGCATGCTCAAATTAAACCACCTGCTACTCAGAAGATATGATATGCATATAACTGTTAGATGTGGATAGAAAACACTCTCAAGTTTCCAAAACTGTTGAAATAGTGTCTGTCAGTATAACAGAACTGATTTGGCCTTCGAAAACCTGAGAAAAATCCATTCAGGAAATCCATTTTTGGGTTTTGTAGTTTTCTATTCAATGCCATTACAGTATCCATTGACTTAGGACTCAGTTCCTATGCCTTGCACGAGATGTCAACAGTCTTTATAAATTGTTTCAGGCTTGTATTCTTATAAATGAGGGAGTAAGACCAGTTTGAATGAGTGGACCCTGCTGTGTCACGGCTTTTTCATGCGCGCGACCGAGAGAATGCATTTCTTGTTTACCTTTTATATTGACAACGTTATTGTCCGGTTGAAATATTATAGATCATTTAGGCTAAAAACAACCTGACGTTTGAATATAAACATCGTTTGACATGTTTCTATGAACTTTACGGATACAATTTGGATTTTTTTTGTCTGCCTGTTTTGTCTGCGTTTGAGCCTATGGATTACTGAAGAAAACAGAGGTTTGTGAATATAAGGAGACTTTATCAAACAAAAGGAACATTTATTAAGTAAATGAATGTCTTCTGAGTGCCACCATATGAAGATCATCAAAGGTAAGGGATTCATTTGATCTCTATTTCTGAGTTTTGTAACGCTTCTGCTTGGCTGGTTACTGTTTGTAATAATTTGTCAACTGGGCTATGTTCTGGGCGAGGTATGTTCTGGGCTAGGTATGCTTTCGCCGAAAAGCATTCTGAAATTACCATTGAATGAATTACAGGACAAAATACAAACTCTCCAACTCAAAAGGGCCTGTGGTGTATATGGTATCCTCAATGAAATGATCAAATTTACAGACCACAAATTCCAATTTGCTATGCTTAAACTCTTTAATTAACATCATTATTAGCTCTGGCATCTTCCCCAATATTTGTAACCAAAGACTGATCACCTCAATCCACAAAAGTGGAGATACATTTGACCACAATAACTACCCCGTGGGACATGCGTCAACAGTAACCTTGGGAAAATCCTCTGCATTTTCATTAACAGCAGACTCATATATTTCCTCAGTGAAAACAA
Source organism: Oncorhynchus masou masou (assembly GCF_036934945.1). Taxonomy (NCBI): domain Eukaryota; kingdom Metazoa; phylum Chordata; class Actinopteri; order Salmoniformes; family Salmonidae; genus Oncorhynchus; species Oncorhynchus masou. The sequence continues at coordinate 83,198,499 of NC_088239.1, read as the reverse complement.
TGTACTGAGCAAATGTCAAATTGGCTTTTTACCCAATTACCGTACGACAGACCACGTATTCACCCTGCACACCCTAATTGACAAACAAACAAACCAAAACAAAGGCAGTCTTCTCATGCTTTGTTGATTTCATAAAATCTTTTGACTCAATTTGGGTCTTGTAACACTAACGAGTCACATGTCACCGGGGAGGGAAAATGTCTAATTGGGCCCAATTTGGACATTTTCACTGGGTGTGTACTCACTTTTGTTGCCAGTGGTTTAGACATTAATGGCTGTGTGTAAGTTATTTTGAGGGAACAGCAAATTTACACTGTTATACAAGCTGTACACTCACTACTTTACATTGTAGCAAAGTGTCATTTCTTCAGTGTTGTCACATGAAAAGATATACTCAAATATTTACAAAAATGTGAGGGGTGTACTCACTTTTGTGATATACTGTATATCAACAAATTAGCGAGGGCACTAGAACAGTCTGCAGCACCCGGCCTCACCCTACTAGAATCTGAAGTTAAATGTTTCCTTATTATCTGGTGCTTCTGTCACCAACCAAGGAGGGCCTACATCAGCACCTAGATCTTCTGCCCAGATTCTGTCAGACCTGGGCCCTGACAGTAAATCTCAGTAAGACAAAAATAATGGCGTTCCAAAAAAGGTCCAGTCACCAGGACCACAAATACAAATTACACCTAGACACTGTTGCCCTAGAGGTAACTTAATGTGAACGATCTGAGAGTCAAGGCAAGAAGGGCATTCTACGCCATCAAAAGGAACATCAACCTCAACATACCAATTAGGATCTGGCTAAAAAATACTTGAAAATGTTATAGAGCCCATTGACCAAGACCAAGACTTCACAAAATGGGACAAACGCCAAATTGAGAGACTGCCTGCAGAATTCTGCAAAAAAACAATCCTCCGTGTACAACGTAAAACACCAAATAATGCATGCAGAGCAGAATTAGGCCGATACCCACTAATTATCAACATCCAGAAAAGAGACGTTAAATTCTATAACCACCTAAAAAAAGAAGCGATTCCCAAACCTTCCATAATAAAGACATCACCTACAGAGGGATGAACCTGGAGAAGAGTCCCCTAATCAAGCTGGTCCTGGGGCTCTGTTCACAAACACAAACACACCCCACAGAGCCCCAGGACAGCAGCACAATTAGACCCAACCCAATCATGAGAAAACAAAAAGATAATTACTTGACACATTGGAAAGAATTAACAAAAAAACAGAGCAAACCAAAATGCTATTTGTCCCTAAACAGAGAGTACACAGTGGCAGAATACCTGACCACTGTGAGTGACCCAAACTTAAGAAAAGCTTTGACTATGTACAGACTCAGTGAGCATAGCCTTGCTATTGAGAAAGGCCGCCGTAGGCAGACATGGCTCTCGAGAAGACAGGCTATGTGCACACTGCCCACAAAATGAGGTGGAAACTGAGCTGCACTTCCTAACCTCCTGCCCAATGTATGATCATATTAGAGACACATATTTCCCTCAGATTACACAGACCCACAAAGAATTTGAAAACAGATACAATTTTGATAAACTCCCATATCTACTGGGTGAAATACCACAGTGTGCCATCACAGCAGCAAGATTTGTGACCTGTTGCCACAAGAAAAGGGCAACCAGTGAAGAACAAACACCATTGTAAATAAATCAAATCAAATGTTATTTGTCACATACACATGGTTAGCAGATGTTAATGTGAGTGTAGCGAAATGCTTGTGCTTCTAGTTCCGAAAATGCAATAATAACCAACGAGTAATCTAACCTAACAATTCCACAACTACTACCTTATACACGCAAGTGTAAGGGGATAAAGAATATGTACATTAAAATATATGAATGAGTGATGGTACAGAGCAGCATAGGCAAGATACAGTAGATGGTATCGAGTACAGTATATACATATGAGATGAGTAATGTAGGGTATGTAAACATAAGTGGCATTGTTTAAAGTGGCTAGTGGTACATGTATTACATAAAGATGGCAAGATGCAGTAGATGATATAGAGTACAGTATATACATGTGAGATGAGTATGTAAACAAAGTGCATAGTTAAAGTGGCTAGTGATACATGTATTACATAAAGATGCAGTAGATGATATAGAGTACAGTATATACGTATACATATGAGATGAATAATGTAGGGTATGTAAACATTATGCTTCTAGTTCCGACGATGCGGTAATATCTAACAAGTAATCTAACCTAACAATTCCACAACTACTACCTTACACACACAAGTGTAAAGGGATAAAGAATATGTACACAACCCATATTCATGTTTATTTGTTTTCCCTTTTGTACTTGCACATAGTATGACATTTGAAATGTCTTTTAATGTTTTTACTGTTAATTTTGTTTCACTTTTTTTTTATCCACTTCACTTGTTTCCAATAAAACCCTTAAATTGAATTGAGAGAACGAGAGAGAGCTCTGTTAGGAACCTGTCATTACATTCGCAACGGGACGTCTCCCCTCGACTAGCACCAATCATCTCAGTGAGGGGGTTTGGTGTGTCTCATGTGACTGAGAGACTGGCTGGGCAAATAGCCACGCTGCAATATCACAACATTTGACTGGAGCATAGTGCTCACAGAGAGTGATAACAGCCCTTTCCTCCCGAATGCAGCTGAATCACAGCATCCTTGTGGTTTTGCTAATGGTGCCCATTTTATTACAATCTATTCCACTGTCTATGTGCTCTTTGGAGTGAGGGTTCCAGGTTGAGAGATGGACAGGGACGGACAGGGACGTCAAAATGGCCAGAAACAAAGACCTTTCTTCTGAAACTCGTCAGTCTATTCTTGTTCTGAGACATGAAGGATATTTATTCCATGCAAGAAATTGCCAAGAATCTTAAAATCTCGTACAACGCTCCCTTCACAGAACAGTACAAACTGGCTCTATCCAGAATAGAAAGAGGAGTGGGAGGCACAACTGAGCAAGAGAACAAGTACATTAGAGTGTCTAGTTTGAGAAACAGACGCCTCACAAGTTCTCAACTGGCAGCATCATTAAATAGTACCTGCAAAACACCAGTCTCAACGTCAACAGTGAAGAGGCGACTCCGAGATACAGGCCTTCTAGGCAGAGTTGCAAAGAAAAAGACATCAGACTGGCCATTAAAAAATAAAAGGTTAAGGTTGGCAAAAGAACACAGACACTGGACAGAGGAACTTCTGCCTAGAAGGCCAGCGTCTCGAAGCACCCAGTTTATAATTCTATGTATCTAGGATACATTATGTTATAATTCTGTTTATTTAGGATATGTTATGTTATAGTGTATTTCACTGTCCATCCTTTGGCTTCCATTCTCCATCCTAGCCAACACACACCATCCATCCTAGCCAACACACCCCTTCCATCCAAGCCAACACACACACCTTCCATCCTAGCCAACACACACACCTTCCATCCTAGCCAACACACACCTTCCATCCTAGCCAACACACACACCTTCCATCCTAGCCAACACACACCCCTTCCATCCTAGCCAACACACACCTTCCATCCTAGCCAACACACCCCTTCCATCCAAGCCAACACACACCCCTTCCATCCTAGCCAACACACACCTTCCATCCTAGCCAACACACCCCTTCCATCCTAGCCAACACACACACCTTCCATCCTAGCCAACACACACCCCTTCCATCCTAGCCAACACACACCTTCCATCCTAGCCATCAGACACGTCTTCCATCCTAGCCAACACACACCTTCCATCCTAGCCAACACACACCTTCCATCCTAGCCAACACACACCTTCCATCCTAGCCATCAGACACGTCTTCCATCCTAGCCAACACACACCTTCCATCCTAGCCAACACACACCTTCCATTCTAGCCAACACACACACCTTCCATCCTAGCCAACACACACACCTTCCATCCAAGCCATCAGACACGTCTTCCATCCTAGCCAACACATAGACAGACAGTGACCTGTAGCCATTGCCCTATATACGCATTGCATCTATATAATTCCATATGTAGGCTACGTTGTTATGTTAAAGCCTATATTTGTTTAATGCTGCATTTCTCTTCACACCAAGGCCATTGTCCATCCTAGACTGAGTGACCAGCAGTTGTCATCCCCCGCCCTCCTCTTCCCCCCTCCTCTCCTTCTTAGACTGACCGCTAGCCATAGTGTGTGAGAGAGTGTGTGTCCGTAGCAGCAGTCTGTCCTGGTCTTCCCCTGTCTTCCCTCACAGCTGCCACAGATTTAAGGCTCTGGAGGGGGAAAAGGAAAATTCTCCCCCATTATGTCATCCTTTCTGGATAGATGATGTTACCACCTGATCAACTCTGGTCAAGACAACCATCGTTAGCCCCTCCCTCGTTCTTCCAGTCCTCCCTCCCTTCCTCCCTCGTTCTTCCAGTCCTCCCTCCCTTCCTCCCTCGTTCTTCCAGTCCTCCCTCCCTTCCTCCCTCGTTCTTCCAGTCCTCCTCCCCTTCCTCCCTCGTTCTTCCAGTCCTCCCTCCCTTCCTCCCTCGTTCTTCCAGCCCTCCCTTCCTCCCTCGTTCTTCCAGCCCTCCCTCCCTCCCTCGTTCTTCCAGCCCTCCCTCCCTCCCTCGTTCTTCTAGCCATCCCTCCCTCCCTCGTTCTTCCAGCCCTCCTTCCGTCGTTCGTCCATCCTCTTTGCTATCTATCTATCTATCTATCTATTCTTGGAGGTGTTCCAACACTCATAGAGCAATCTGTTCATAGTACATCTGACTGAGATACTTAGACACCCACCCAGCCAGACAGACAGACTAAAAAAACGTGATCACACTGAGACTCATGTTCAATGGATAACAATCTACACGTCACGATTCATGCAAACAAAACAAGACAGCCTGCCAGCCAGCCATTCAAGGGCCTATTACTATCATCAGATAATATATTAATATAGCACTATAATAACATTATAAACCTGCTCTCTTCATCTGTCTCTGCCAAGACCTTCCAATCAGATCTATCTATTCACATTCCATACGGCGTTTAACCAATCAGGGGGAGGGGCGCGAGCTGCTGTTCTCTTAATGGTTAATCTGGCCCTGCAGTGGTTCTCTCTCTCTCTCTCTCTCTCTTTCAAATGCCAGGTCATGTTTGAGTTGACCTCTGTGGAGGAGACAGTCCCTCCCGCTCTCCTCCCTCTCTCATCCCTCTGTACCTTAGTGTGTGTGTGGGTGTGTGTGTGTGTGTGCGCGCGCTAGTGGTCAATGGGTCAGTCCTCCTCCAGTCCTTGTCAATACTCAGCTCTACTGTCCAGTCTGTCGCCAATTAAATGACGCTGACAGTATTTCTGGTAGAGAGACACTGCAGTTTACAGTCAGATAGGATGTGATATGACACAGTTATAATATGACCGTCTCCCTGACTGTCTCCCCTCACAACACTAGTTATAATATGACTGTCTCCCTGACTGTCTCCCCTCACAACACTAGTTATAATATGACTGTCTCCCTGACTGTCTCCCCTCACAACACTAGTTATAATATGACTGTCTCCTTGACTGTCTCCCCCCACAACACTAGTTATAATATGACTGTCTCCCTGACTGTCTCCCCTCACAACACTAGTTATAATATGACTGTCTCCCTGACTGTCTCCCCCCACAACACTAGTTATAATATGACCGTCTCCCTGACTGTCTCCCCTCACAACACTAGTTATAATATGACTGTCTCCCTGACTGTCTCCCCTCACAACACTAGTTATAATATGACTGTCTCCCTGACTGTCTCCTCTCACAACACTAGTTATAATATGACTGTCTCCCCTCACAACACTAGTTATAATATGACTGTCTCCCCTCACAACACTAGTTATAATATGACTGTCTCCCTGACTGTCTCCCCTCACAACACTAGTTATAATATGATTGTCTCCCTGACTGTCTCCTCTCACAACACTAGTTATATTATGACTGTCTCCCCTCACAACACTAGTTATAATATGACTGTCTCCCTGACTGTCTCCCCTCACAACACTAGTTATAATATGATTGTCTCCCTGACTGTCTCCCCTCACAACACTAGTTATAATATGACTGTCTCCCCTCACAACACTAGTTATAATATGATTGTCTCCCTGACTGTCTCCCCTCACAACACTAGTTATAATATGACTGTCTCCCTGACTGTCTCCCCTCACAACACTAGTTATAATATGACTGTCTCCCTGACTGTCTCCCCTCACAACACTAGTTATAATATGACTGTCTCCCTGACTGTCTCCCCTCACAACACTAGTTATAATATGACTGTCTCCCCTCACAACACTAGTTATAATATGACTGTCTCCCTGACTGTCTCCTCTCACAACACTAGTTATAATGTGACTGTCTCCCCTCACAACACTAGTTATAATATGACTGTCTCCCTGACTGTCTCCTCTCACAACACTAGTTATAATATGACCGTCTCCCTGACTGTCTCCCCTCACAACACTAGTTATAATATGACTGTCTCCCTGACTGTCTCCTCTCACAACACTAGTTATAATATGACTGTCTCCCTGACTGTCTCCCCTCACAACACTAGTTATAATATGACTGTCTCCCCTCACAACACTAGTTATAATATGACTGTCTCCCCTCACAACACTAGTTATAATATGACTGTCTCCCTGACTGTCTCCTCTCACAACACTAGTTATAATGTGACTGTCTCCCCTCACAACACTAGTTATAATATGACTGTCTCCCTGACTGTCTCCTCTCACAACACTAGTTATAATATGACTGTCTCCCTGACTGTCTCCCCTCACAACACTAGTTATAATATGACTGTCTCCCTGACTGTCTCCCCTCACAACACTAGTTATAATATGACTGTCTCCCTGACTGTCTCCCCTCACAACACTAGTTATAATATGACTGTCTCCTCTCACAACACTAGTTATAATATGACTGTCTCCCTGACTGTCTCCCCTCACAACACTAGTTATAATATGACTGTCTCCCTGACTGTCTCCTCTCACAACACTAGTTATAATATGACTGTCTCCCTGACTGTCTCCTCTCACAACACTAGTTATAATATGATTGTCTCCCTGACTGTCTCCCCCCACAACACTAGTTATAATATGATTGTCTCCCTGACTGTCTCCTCTCACAACACTAGTTATAATATGACTGTCTCCCTGACTGTCTCCTCTCACAACACTAGTTATAATATGATTGTCTCCCTGACTGTCTCCCCCCACAACACTAGTTATAATATGATTGTCTCCCTGACTGTCTCCCCTCACAACACTAGTTATAGTATGACTGTCTCCTCTCACATTATGTTGGTCAGACAGACCTGGGGTACGCTGGCCTTTACACCATCTCAGAGGAGAAACAAGGCTTTTGGACAGTAGGAGACACTTTGATCAATATGTTGTACTGAACACACACACACACACACACCACCAACAGAGAAACCACTTGCTGATCAAACACACACACACACACCACCACCAATTCACCTGTCAAGCCCTACGATTAAACTCCCAACATCCTCAGTCTGTTGACAGATTCTGACAGCTGTTGACCTTGATAACAACAACACAATGAAAACACACACCAAGAGGAGTATATTAGTTAACCACTGTAATGTACATATATATGTTGTTGTTGCTGTTTGTTCTTAGTTGTTTTTGTTATTGACTGTTTATTGTTATTGATGTTGACTGTTGTTGTTTCGACTCCTCCAGGTAAGGCCCTGACGTTCCTCCTCCTGCAACCCCCCAGCCCCAAGATGCCCCCCCACAGCACCATCCGCCGTACAGCCATAGACCTGATTGGTCGAGGCTTCACCGTGTGGGAGCCTTATATGGATGTGTCCGCTGTTCTCATGGGACTACTGGAGCTGTGTGCTGACGCAGAGAAACAGCTGGCCAAGTGAGTGGAGTGGAGAGGACAGACACAGACACACACAGACACACACACACACACACACACACAGACACACACACACAGACACACACACACACACAGACAGACACACACACACAGACACACACACACAGACACAGACACACACACACACACACAGACACACACACACACACAGAGACACAGACACACACGCGTGCGCGCACACACACAGATGCACACACGCGTGCGCACACACAGACACACACACACAGAGACACACATACGCACACACACAGAGACACACAGACACACACACACACACAGACACACACGCGTGCGCGCACACACACAGATGCACACACACATACGCACACACACAGAGACACACATACAAGTGCACACCATGGTCCACCCTGGTGCCTGCTTTTCTCCATCCTCTCTCCCATCCAAGATGTCTGCCAGACAGACACCACACAGCAGGACGGGCTGCCTGCCTGCACAGCGTCTGACACACTGAATGATGAAACCACGGCTGTAATGTGATTGGGCAGCTTTAATATGATGTAATGATGTCTGCCTTGGTGGATGACAGGCAGAGAGGAGACCTTTCTGTGTAGAGTAGAGCATATCTGTCTGATTGCCTAACCCCCCCCCCACACACACACACAACCCCTAACCTACCCCTCACAGCCCCGCAAACAAGGTTACCCCCGGCAGCGAGACAACCAATGAAAAATACTACTAACATCAGATTATGCAATTAAGATGAAACCCTATCTTAACAAATTTGTTTTGAGTATAAATATGTCTGCCTTTTTTCGTGTTGCGTGTGCTAATACGGTTAGCCCAAAATGGCAGTCATTTTTCAGGGTTTATTAGCTAACGTAGAGAGAGGAGATGAGAGAGGCTGAGAGAGAGCACCAGGCGAGGCGACCCCATGGATGAAGGGGGGGGAGAGGGAGAGGTAGGTAGAGAGAGAGAGAGAGAGGTAGGTAGAGAGAGATATACCTTACTTGCTTTGGCAATGTTAACATGTTTCCCATGCCAATAAAGCCCCTTGAATTGAATTGAATTGAGAGAGAGAGAGGTAGGTAGAGAGAGAGAGAGAGAGAGGTAGGTAGAGAGGGAGAGAGAGAGAGGTAGGGAGAGAGAGAGAGGTAGGTAGAGAGAGAGAGAGGCCAGGGGACCCCATGGATACAGAGAGAGAGAGGTCCAAGCCTTCCTCCTGTCGATGAGTTGGTGGGTGGTGGGACACAATGCCGATAGCCCGGAAAGCCAATGTGCGGGAGCACTGGTTGGTCGGGCCAATTGAACTTATAGTTAAAGTGACTATGCATATAAGATAAACAGAGAGTAGCAGCAGTGTAAAAGAGGGGTTGGGGGGGTGACACACACAATGCAAATAGTTTGGGTAACCATTGGTTACCTATTCAGGAGTCTTATGGCTTGGGGGTAAAAAACCGTTGAGAAGCCTTTTTGTCCAAGACTTGGTACTCCGGTACCGCTTGCCATGCGGTAGTAGAGAGAACAGTCTGTGGCTGGGGTCTTTGACAATTTTTAGGACCTTCCTCTGACACCGCCTGGTGTAGAAGTCCTGGATGGCAGGCAGCCCTCTGTCGTGCCTTGCGGTCGGAGGCCGATTAAATTGCCGTACCAGGCAGTGATGCAACCGGTCAGGATGCTCTCGATGTTGCAGCTGTAGAAACTCTTGAGGATCTCAGGACCCATGCCAAATCTTTTTAGTTCCCTGATGGGGAATAGGCTTTGTCGTGCCCTCTTCACGACTGTCTTGGTGTGTTTGGGCCATGTTAGTTTGTTGTTGATGTGGACACCAAGGAACTTGAAGCTCTCAACTAGCTCCACTACAGCCGCGTCGATGAGAATGGGGACGTGCTCAGTCCTCCTTTTCCTGTAGTCCACAATCATCTCCTTTGTCTTGGTTAAGTTGAGGGATAGGTTGTTATTCTGGCACCACACGGTCAGGTCTCTAACCTCCTCCCTATAGGCTGTCTTGTCGTTGTCAGTGATCAGGCCTCCCACTGTTGTGTCGTCAGCAAACTTAATGATGGTGTTGGAGTCGTGCCTGACCATGCAGTCATGGGTGAACAGGGAGTACAGGAGGGGACTGAGCATGCACCCCTGGGGAGCTCCAGTGTTGAGGATCAGCGTGGCAGATGTGTTGCATCCTACCCTCACCACCTGGGGGCGACCCTTCAGGAAGTCCAGGATCCAGTTGCAGAGGGAGGTGTTTAGTCCCTGGGTCCTTAGCTTAGTGATGAGCTTTGAGGGCACTATGGTGTTGAACGATGAGCTGTAGTCAATGAATAGCATTCTTACATAGGTGTTCCTTTTGTCCAGGTGGGAAAGGGCAGTGAGGAGTGCAATAGAGATCACATCATCTGTGGATCTGTTTGGGCGGTATGCAAATTGGAGTGGGTCTAGGGTTTCTGGGATAATGGTGTTGATGTGAGCCATGACCAGCCTTTCAAAGCATTTCATGGCTACAGACGTGAGTGCTACGGGTCTGTAGTCATTTAGGCAGGATGCCTTTGTGTTCTTGGGCACAGATACTATGATGGTCTGCTTGCAACATGTTAGTATTATAGACTCAATCAGAGACATGTTGAAAATGTCAGTGAAGACACCTGCCAGTTGGTCAGCACATGCCCGGAGCACACGTCCTGGTAATCTGTCTGGGTGGGGCCTTGTGAATGTTGACCTGTTTAAACGTCTTACTCACATCGGCTGCAGAGAGCGTGATCACACAGTCTTCCGGAACAGCTGATGCACTCATGCATGCCTCAGTGTTGCTTGCCTCGAAAGCGAGTATAGAAGTAATTTAGCTCGTCTGGTAGGCTTGTGTCAGCCGTGTCACTGGGCAGCTCGTGGCTGTGCTTCCCTTTGTAGTCCATAATAGTTTTCAAGCCCTGCCACATCCGGGGGGTGTCGGAGCCGGGTAGTAGGATTCAATCTTAGCCCTGTATTGATGCTTTGCTTGTTTGATGGTTCGTCGGAGGGCATAGCAGGATTTCTTGTAAGCTTCCTGGTTAGAGTCCAGCTCCTTGAAAGCGGCAGCTCTACCCTTTAGCTCAGTGCGCATGTTGCATGTAATCCATGGCTTCTGGTTTGGGTATGTACGTACAGTCACTGTGGGGACGACATCCTCAATGCACTTATTGATAAAGCCAGTGACTGATGTGGTGTACTCCTCAATGCCATCTGAAGAATCCCGGAATATGTTCCAGTCTGTGAGGGCAAAACAGTCCTGTAGTTGCTTCATCTGACCACTTTTTAATAGACCGAGTCACTGGTGCTTCCTGCTTTAATTTTTGCTTGTAAGCAGGAATCAGGTGGATAGAGTTGTGGTCGGATTTACCATTGAGTGGATGATGATGGTGCTCTATTTGACCTGTGACCCCAGACACAGATCGGAGACCAAGTCTGCATTTTTACGACACCAAATTAACTTATCAGGGGCATTGTGATCTTTATGTGGGAGGATAGCCAGGCGGAGGATGTGGTCTGAAAGCTCAATCTGGGGGAGTTGAAACGTGTCGGGGGGGGGGTGTTGAATCGTAGGGGGGGTTTGAAACGCGTCTGGGGGGCTGTTGAAACGTGTCTGGGTGGGGGGGCTGTTGAAACGTGTCGGGGGGCTGTTGAAACGTGTCTGGGGGGGGCTGTTGAAACGTGTCGGGGGGGCTGTTGAAACGTGTCGGGGGGGGGTGTTGAAACGTGTCTGGGTGGGGGGTGTTGAAACGTGTCTGGGTGGGGGGCTGTTGAAACGTGTCGGGGGGGGCTGTTGAAATGTGTCTGGGGGGGCTGTTGAAACGTGTGGGGGGGGGCTGTTGAAACGTGTCGGGGGGGGGTTAAATCACATTGATGTTCCCCTCCTCCGTTTGAAACGAATACTGGAATGTGAGTTGTGTAGAACAGTGTTTGTTAGACGTGTGTGTGTGTGAGAATCATGCGTGTGCGCACAGGTGTTAGTCGCATGTGTGTTAGTCATGTTTGTGTGTATCAGTGCTCGTCTCTCTCCTGTAGGTTTAGTCTCTCCCCTGAAGGAGGTTACCACTAGTCTAGCTGATATCTCCCTGTGTCTCTCTCTCTCCCTGTGTCTCTCTCTCTCCCTGTGTCTCTCTCTCTCTCCCTGTGTCTCTCTCTCTCTCCCTGTGTCTCTCTCTCTCTCCCTGTCTCTCTCTCTCTCCCTGTGTCTCACTCTCTCCCTGTGTCTCACTCTCTCCCTGTGTGTTTCTTTCTCTCCCTGTGTCTCTCTCTCCCTGTGTCTCTCTCTCCCCTGTTTCTCTCTCTCCCTGTGTCTCTCTCTCTCTCCCTGTGTCTCTCTCTCTCTCTCCCTGTGTCTCTCTCTCTCTGTCTCTCTCTCTCCCTGTGTCTCTCTCTCTCTCTCTCTCCCTGTGTCTCTCTCTCTCTCTCCCTGTGTCTCTCTCTCTCTCCCTGTCTCTCTCTCTCTCTCTCTCCCTGTGTCTCTCTCTCTCTCTCTCTCTCTCCCGTGTCTCTCTCTCTCTCTCCCTGTGTCTCTCTCTCTCTCTCCCTGTCTCTCTCTCTCTCTCTCTCCCTGTCTCTCTCTCTCTCTCTCTCCCTGTGTGTCTCTCTCTCTCTCCCTGTGTCTCTCTCTCTCCCTGTGTCTCTCTCCCTGTGTCTCTCTCCCTGTGTCTCTCTCTCCCTGTGTCTCTCTCTCTCTCCCTGTCTCTCTCTCTCTCTCTCCCTGTGTCTCTCTCTCTCTCTCTCCCTGTGTCTCTCTCTCTCTCCCTGTGTGTCTCTCTCTCTCCCTGTGTCTCTCTCTCTCTCGCTGTGTCTCTCTCTCTCTCGCTGTGTCTCGCTCTCTCTCGCTGTGTCTCGCTCTCTCTCTCGCTGTGTCTCGCTCTCTCTCTCGCTGTGTCTCGCTCTCTCTCTCGCTGTGTCTATCTCTCTCTCTCGCTGTGTCTCGCTCTCTCTCTCGCTGTGTCTCGCTCTCTCTCTCGCTGTGTCTTGCTCTCTCTCTCCGCTGTGTCTCGCTCTCTCTCTCGCTTTGTCTCGCTCTCTCTCTCTCCCTGTGTTTTGCTCTCTCGCTGTGTCTCGCTCTCTCTCGCTGTGTCTCGCTCTCTTCGCTGTGTCTCGCTCTCTCTCGCTGTGTCTCGCTCTCTCTCGCTGTGTCTCGCTGTGTCTCTCTGTCTCTCTCTCGCTGTGTCTCTCTGTCTCTCTCTCGCTGTGTCTCTCTGTCTCTCTCTCGCTGTGTCTCTCTGTCTCTCTCTCGCTGTGTCTCTCTGTCTCTCTCTCCCTGTGTCTCTCTGTCTCTCTCTCGCTGTGTCTCTCCCTGTCTCTCTCTCCCTGTGTCTCTCTGTCTCTCTCTCCTGTGTCTCTCTGTCTCTCTCTCGCTGTGTCTCTCTGTCCCTGTGTCTCTCTCTCGCTCTCTCGCTGTGTCTCTCTCTCTCTCTCGCTGTGTCTCTCTCTCGCTCTCTCGCTGTGTCTCGCTCTCTCTCTCGCTGTGTGTCTCTCTCGCTCTCTCTCTCGCTCTCTCTCTCGCTGTGTCTCTCTCTCTCTCCCTGTGTCTCTCTCTCTCTCCCTGTGTCTCTCTCTCTCTCCCTGTGTCTCTCTCTCTCTCTCCCTGTGTCTCTCTCTCTCTCCCTGTGTCTCTCTCCCTGTGTCTCTCTCCCTGTGTCTCTCTCTCTCTCCCTGTGTCTCTCTCTCTCTCTCCCTGTGTCTCTCTCTCTCTCTCCCTGTGTCTCTCTCTCTCTCTCTCTCCCTGTGTCTCTCTCTCTCTCTCTCTCTCTCCCTGTGTGTCTCTCTCTCTCCCTGTGTCTCTCTCTCTCTCTCTCGCTGTGTCTCTCTCTCTCTCGCTGTGTCTCTCTCTCTCTCGCTGTGTCTCGCTCTCTCTCGCTGTGTCTCGCTCTCTCTCGCTGTGTCTCGCTCTCTCTCTCGCTTTGTCTCGCTGTCTCTCTCGCTTTGTCTCGCTCTCTCTCTCGCTGTGTTTTGCTCTCTCGCTGTGTCTCGCTCTCTCTCGCTGTGTCTCGCTCTCTTTCGCTGTGTCTCGCTCTCTCTCGCTGTGTCTCGCTCTCTCTCTCTCTCGCTGTGTCGCTCTGTCTCTCTCTCGCTGTGTCTCTCTGTCTCTCTCTCGCTGTGTCTCTCTGTCTCTCTCTCGCTGTGTCTCTCTGTCTCTCTCTCGCTGTGTCTCTCTGTCTCTCTCTTGCTGTGTCTCTCTGTCTCTCTCTCGCTGTGTCTCTCTGTCTCTCTCTCGCTGTGTCTCTCTGTCTCTCTCTCGCTGTGTCTCTCTGTCTCTCTCTCGCTGTGTCTCTCTGTCGCTGTGTCTCTCTCTCGCTCTCTCGCTGTGTCTCGCTCTCTCTCTCGCTGTGTCTCTCTCTCGCTCTCTCGCTGTGTCTCGCTCTCTCTCTCGCTGTGTGTCTCTCTCGCTCTCTCTCTCGCTGTGTCTCTCTCTCGCTGTGTCTCTGTCTGTCTGTCTGTCTGTCTGTCTGTCTGTCTGTCTGTCTGTCTGTCTGTCTGTCTGTCTGTCTGTCTGTGTTGTCTTTCTCTCTCTTGCCTGATAAAGATGCCTGATGTTCAAGCGCATTGCTCAAGGTCTTTTGCATTCCTGTCACACACTGGCTCACCTCTGGGGAGAAAGGAGATGGGCATTTAGAGAAATGGAGAGAAAAGCTGATTTCATATTTGCTGTAGAGTCCATAGGGGAACCACTGAGGAGTCAAGTTGAGGGATTGAAGAGTCAGGTTGAGGAGAGATTTGAGGAGTCAGGTTGAGGAGGGATTTGAGGAGTCAGGTTGAGGAGGGATTTGAGGAGTCAGGTTGAGGAGGGATTTGAGGAGTCAGGTTGAGGAGGGATTTGAGGAGGGATTTGAGGAGGGATTTGAGGAGTCAGGTTGAGGAGGGATTTGAGGAGTCAGGTTGAGGAGGGATTTGAGGAGTCAGGTTGAGGAGGGATTTGAGGAGTCAGGTTGAGGAGGGATTTGAGGTTGAGGAGTCAGGTTGAGGAGGATTTGAGGAGTCAGGTTGAGGAGGGATTTGAGGAGTCAGGTTGAGGAGAGATTTGAGGAGTCAGGTTGAGGAGGGATTTGAGGAGTCAGGTTGAGGAGGGATTTGAGGAGTCAGGTTGAGGAGAGATTTGAGGAGTCAGGTTGAGGAGGGATTTGAGGAGTCAGGTTGAGGAGGGATTTGAGGAGTCAGGATTTGAGGAGGGATTTGAGGAGTCAGGTTGAGGAGGGATTTGAGGAGAGGTTGAGGAGGATTTGAGGAGGGTTTTGAGGACGGATTTGAGGAGGGATTTGAGGAGGATTTGAGGAGGGATTTGAGGAGGGATTTGAGGAGTCAGGTTGAGGAGGGATTTGAGGAGTCAGGTTGAGGAGGGATTTGAGGAGTCAGGTTGAGGAGGGATTTGAGGAGGGATTTGAGGAGGGATTTGAGGAGTCGGGTTGAGGAGGGATTTGAGGAGTCGGGTTGAGGAGGGATTTGAGGAGTCGGGTTGAGGAGGGATTTGAGGAGTCAGGTTGAGGAGGGATTTGAGGAGTCGGGTTGAGGAGGGATTTGAGGAGTCGGGTTGAGGAGGGATTTGAGGAGTCGGGTTGAGGAGGGATTTGAGGAGTCGGGTTGAGGAGGGATTTGAGGGGTCGGGTTGAGGAGGGATTTGAGGAGTCGGGTTGAGGAGGGATTTGAGGAGTCGGGTTGAGGAGGGATTTGAGGAGTCGGGTTGAGGAGAGATTGAGGAGCCGGGTTGAGGAGAGATTGAGGAGCCGGGTTGAGGAGGGATTGGGGAGCCGGGTTGAGGAGGGATTGAGGAGTCGGGTTGAGGAGAGATTGAGGAGTCGGGTTGAGGAGGGACTGAGGAGTCGGGTTGAGGAGGGGAGTTGTGAAGCCGGTCTAGACAGACACCGTTACAGACAGACACCTTTGTGCTGCGCTACAGAGAGAGTTGTCTTTGTCTCAGTAGTACGACACCCCCCCTTGTGACCCTAACAAAACCGCCATCTCCCTTCTTCTCTCAGCCGTTCTGCCTCTGTGTGGAGGTGGTGACATTTTTTTACATTTTAATTTCACCTTTATTTATCCAGGTAGGCTAGTTGAGAACACCTTTATTTAACCAGGTAGGCTAGTTGAGAACACGTTCTCATTTACAACTGCTACCTGGCGACCTTTGCTTGATACAGTATATATAGTGCTGTATGTGTTATCATCTATTTGTTAACAAGTGGAGTATTTAGCTCCTTACGGTACTGTACCCTCCCTCCTCTGTATTGAAGATGGGCTGGCTGGGCTCGTACCGTAACACCTCCCTCCCTCCTCTGTATTGAAGATGGGCTGGCTGGGCTCTTACCGTAATGCCTCCCTCCCTCCTCTGTATTGAAATGGGCTGGCTGGGCTCTTATAACGCCTCCTCCCTCCTCTGTATTGAAGATGGGCTGGCTGGGCTCTTACCGTAACGCCTCCCTCCCTCCTCTGTATTGAAGATGGGCTGGCTGGGCTCTTACCGTAACGCCTCCCTCCCTCCTCTGTATTGAAGATGGGCTGGCTGGGCTCTTACCATTATGCCTCCCTCCTCCTCTGTATAGAACATGGGCTGGCTGGGCACTTACCGTAACACCTCCCTCCCTCCTCTGTATTGAAGATGGGCTGGCTGGGCTCTTACCGTAACGCCTCCCTCCCTCCTCTGTATTGAAGATGGGCTGGCTGGGCTCTTACCGTAACGCCTCCCTCCCTCCTCTGTATTGAAGATGGGCTGGCTGGGCTCTTACCGTAACGCCTCCCTCCCTCCTCTGTATAGAACATGGGCTGGCTGGGCTCTTACCGTAACACCTCCCTCCCTCCTCTCTATAGAAGATGGGCTGGCTGGGCTCTTACCATTATGCCTCCCTCCCTCCTCTGTATTGAAGATGGGCTGGCTGGGCTCTTACCGTAACGCCTCCCTCCCTCCTCTGTATTGAAGATGGGCTGGCTGGGCTCTTACCATTATGCCTCCCTCCCTCCTCTGTATTGAACATGGGCTGGCTGGGCTCTTACCGTAACGCCTCCCTCCCTCCTCTGTATTGAACATGGGCTGGCTGGGCTCTTACCATTATGCCTCCCTCCCTCCTCTGTATAGAACATGGGCTGGCTGGGCTCTTACCGTAACGCCTCCCTCCCTCCTCTGAATAGAAAATGGGCTGGCTGGGCTCTTACCATTATGCCTCCCTCCCTCCTCTGTATAGAACATGGGCTGGCTGGGCTCTTACCGTAACGCCTCCCTCCCTCCTCTGTATAGAACATGGGCTGGCTGGGCTCTTACCGTAACGCCCCTCGGTACTGTACGGGAGCTGGCCTCCTGTCTTGGGAAATACATTACGAAGTCATCGATCAGGTATTGGCAGGAGGATCGGCCTGATGCTGACGGAGACATTGAGTCCGTCTGTCTGTCTGTTCATTTACAACCAATAAATCACGCTGATACGTCGGGGTGTGTGTGTCTATGTCCTGCCTCTCCTACTGTTACTACGGCATTTAGCCGAAGAGCAAAATGTGAAGAGTTGAAAAAGGTGAAGAGCATTCTGCCAGTAACTGAAAAGTCTCTCGTTCGAATCCCCGAGCCGGCAAGGTGTAAAACTCTGCGGTTCTGCCCCTGAGCAAAGGCAATTAACCTTGAACAACAACTGCCCCCCCCCCCCCCCTGGTGCTGATGACATGGATTAAGGGAGCGCCATACCCCCCCCCCCTCCCCCCAACACACCTCTGATTCAGGGGGTTTGGGTTGGTAAGACACATTTCAGTTGAATGCTACTGACTAGGTATCCTCCTTTCCTACATAGCGGCAATTCAAAAACAAAATAAAAACAAAAACAAAATAACATCTATCAATTTAGACACAGATTTTTATTTGCACATTGGATACTTTCGCTATAAGATATATATTTTTATATCTCAAAATGATGATTGAGTTGTTCAAATTCAATACAATCCAGATTACCTCTAGATTATATAAATGTATATGTACCGGTCAAAAGTTTGGACACCTACTCATTTAAGGGTTTTTATTTATCCATACTATTTTCTACATTTTAGAATAACAGTGAAGACATCAAAACTATGAAATAACACATATGGAATCATGTAGTAACTCAAAGTAATTTTTTTTGTTAATGTTTTAGTTTCTTCAAAGTTTTGCCTTGACGACAGATTTGCACCGTCTTGGCGTTCTCTCAACTAAATAAATCACTGACAAGTGACACCAGCGAAGCACCATCCCACCTCCTCCTCCTCCATGCTTCACGGTGGCAACCACACTTGCGGAGATCATCCGTTCACTTAATCTGCGTCTCACAAAGACACGGCGGTTGGAACCAAAAGTCTCAAATTTGGTCTCATCCAGAGCAAAGGACCAATTTCCACCAGTCTAATGTCAATTGCTCGTGTTTCTTGGCCCAAGCAAGTCTCTTCTTATTAATTGTGTCCTTTATTAGTGGTTTATTTGCAGCAATTTGACCATGAAGGCCTGATTCACGCAGTCTCCTCTGAACAGTTGATGTTGAGATGTGTCTGTTTCTTGAACTCTGTGAAGCATTTATTTGGGCTGCAATTTCTGAGGCTGGTAACTCTAATGAACTTATCCTCTGCAGCAGAGGTAGTAACTCTGGGTCTTCCTTTCCTGTGGCGGTCCTCATGAGAGCCAGTTTCATCACAGCGCTTGATGGTTTTTGCGACTGCACTTGAAGAAATGTTCAAGTACATGAAATGTTCTGTATTGACTGACCTTCATGTCTTAAAGTAATGATTGACTGTCATTTCGCTTTGCTTATTTGAGCTGTTCTTGCCATAATATGGACTTGGTCGTTTACCAAATAGGGCTATCTTCTGTATTACCACCCCTAATTTGTCATAACACAGGTGATTGGCTCAAACGCAATAAGAAGGAAAGAAATTCCATAAATGTACTTTTAAGAAGGCACACCTGTTAATTGAAATGCATTCCAGGTGACTCCCTCATAAAGCTGGTTGAGAGAATGCCAAGAGTGTGCAAAGCTGTCAAGGCAAAAAGGTAGCTACGTTGAAGAAACTAAAATATAAATATACTTTTTTGGTTACTTCATGATTCCAAATGTGTTACTTAATAGTTTTGATGTCATCACTATTCTACAATGTAGAAAATAGTAAAAAATGAAGAAAACCCCTGGAATGAGGCGTGTCCAAACTTTTCACTGGTTCTGTAAATCAACCTATCAGGTGTTTAATTATTATTTGAGCAGCCATATAGGTACACCTTACAGTGTGTGTAGTTATTGTATGTTTGGCTGTAGTCATTAAGCCAGCCTCCATGATGCTTTGTCCTGCTATCTCCCACTACCTCTCTAGTCTAATTATCTGGTCTGAATATATCGACATCCATCAGGCTGGAATGGGCTGGTCAGGGATGGGCAGGGATGGGCTGGTCAGGGATGGGCAGGGATGGGCTGGGATGGGCAGGGATGGGCTGGTCAGGGATGGGCTGGTCAGGATGGGCTGGTCAGGGATGGGCTGGATGGGCTGGGCTGGTCAGGGATGGGCTGGTCAGGGCAGGAATGGGCTGGTCAGGGATGGGCTGGTCAGGGATGGGCTGGTCAGGGCAGGAATGGGCTGGTCAGGGATGGGCTGGTCAGGGGGATGGGCTGGTCAGGGATGGGCTGGTCAGGGATGGGCTGGTCAGGGATGGGCTGGTCAGGGCAGGAA
Source organism: Oncorhynchus masou masou (assembly GCF_036934945.1). Lineage (NCBI taxonomy): Eukaryota > Metazoa > Chordata > Actinopteri > Salmoniformes > Salmonidae > Oncorhynchus > Oncorhynchus masou. Next base: position 83,178,941 of record NC_088239.1, on the reverse strand, counting down.
TGGGCTGGTCAGGGATGGGCTGGGAGGGATGGGCTGGTCAGGGATGGGCTGGTCAGGGCAGGAATGGGCTGGTCAGGGATGGGCTGGTCAGGGATGGGCTGGTCAGGGCAGGAATGGGCTGGTCAGGGATGGGCTGGTGGGATGGGCTGGTCAGGAATGGGCTGGTCAGGGATGGGCAGGGATGGGCTGGTCAGGGATGGGCTGGTCAGGGATGGGCTGGTCAGGGCAGGAATGGGCTGGTCAGGGATGGGCTGGGCAGGGATGGGCTGGTCAGGGATGGGCTGGTCAGGGCAGGAATGGGCTGGTCAGGGATGGGCTGGTCAGGGCAGGAATGGGCTGGTCAGGGATGGGCTGGTCAGGGCAGGAATGGGCTGGTCAGGGCAGGGATGGGCTGGTCAGGGCAGGGATGGGCTGGTCAGGGCAGGGATGGGCTGGTCAGGGCAGGAATGGGCTGGTCAGGGATGGGCTGGTCAGGGCAGGAATGAGCAGGTCAGGGATGGGCTGGTCAGGGCAGGAATGGGCTGGTCAGGGCAGGGATGGGCTGGTCAGGGCAGGGATGGGCTGGTCAGGGAGGGATGGGCTGGTCAGGGCAGGAATGGCTGGTCAGGGCAGGGATGGGCTGGTCAGGGCAGGGATGGGCTGGTCAGGGCAGGGATGGGCTGGTCAGGGCAGGAATGGGCTGGTCAGGGCAGGAATGGGCTGGTCAGGGCAGGAATGGGCTGGTCAGGGGAATGGGATGGTCAGGGAGGGATGGGCTGGTCAGGGCAGGAATGGGCTGGTCAGGGCAGGAATGGGCTGGTCAGGGCAGGGATGGTCAGGGATGGTTAGGGCTGGTCAGGTATGGTCAGGGCTGGTTAGGGCTGGTCAGGGATGGTTAGGGATGGTCAGGGCTGGTCAAGGATGGTCAGGGCTGGTAAGGGCTGGTTAGGGATGGTCAGGGATTTCACATTAATTTCCTATTCTAAAACACAAGTATAGGTGGCACTGTGGTTAAGCCTATTGTCTGAACACCTCTCTCTCTCTCTCTGTCTCTCGCTCTGTCTCTTTCGCTCTGTCTCTGTCTTTCGCTATTTTTCCTCCCCCAGCCATTTATGCTTTAATTATTCTCTTTGGCTGGCTGAACAATTGTGTTTGTGGTCTCTATTTTTCCTCCCCCAGCCATTTATGCTTTAATTATTAGACCGTCATGTTGAGCTGAAACACTTATGGCTGGCTTGAACAAGTGTTTGTGTGTGAGGCACTGTGTACCCACTAACAGTCTTAACGCCTGGTACCGCAGCTAACAGTCTTAACACCTGGTACCGCTGCTAACAGTCTTAACGCCTGGTACCGCTGCTAACAGTCTTAACGCCTGGTACCGCTGCTAACAGTCTTAACGCCTGGTACCGCTGCTAACAGTCTTAACGCCTGGTACCGCTGCTAACAGTCTTACACCTGGTACCGCTGGTACCGCTGCTAACAGTCTTAACGCCTGGTACCGCTGCTAACAGTCTTAACGCCTGGTACCGCTGCTAACAGTCTTAACGCCTGGTACCGCTGCTAACAGTCTTAACGCCTGGTACCGCTGCTAACAGTCTTAACGCCTGGTACCGCTGCTAACAGTCTTAACGCCTGGTACCGCTGCTAACAGTCTTAACGCCTGGTACCGCTGCTAACAGTCCTGGTACTGCTAACAGTCTTAACGCCTGGTACCGCTGCTAACAGTCTTAACACCTGGTACCGCTGCTAACAGTCTTAACGCCTGGTACCGCTGCTAACAGTCTTAACGCCTACCGGCGCCTGCTAACAGTCTTAACGCCTGGTACCGCTAACAGTCTTAACGCCTGGTACCGCTGCTAACAGTCTTAACGCCTGGTACCGCTGCTAACAGTCTTAACGCCTGGTACCGCTAACAGTCTTAACGCCTGGTACCGCTGCTAACAGTCTTAACACAGCTAACAGTCTTAACGCCTAACAGTCTTAACGCCTGGTACCACTGCTAACAGTCTAACGCCTGCTACACAGTAACAGTTAACGCCTGGTACCGCTGCTAACAGTCTTAACGCCTGGTACGCCTGCACACTAACGCCTGGTACCGCTGCTAACAGTTTAACGCCTGCTACCAGCTAACAGTCTTAACGCCTGTTACCGCTGGTTAACAGGCTTAACGCCTGGTTCCGCTGCTAACAGTCTTAACACCTTACCGCTACTAGTCTTCCATGGTAGTAACAGTCTTAACACCTGGTACCGCTGCTAACAGTCTTAACGCCTGGTAGTAACAGTTTAACGCCTGGAATGTAGTCTTAACGCCTGGTACCGCTGCTAACAGCCTTAACCACCGCTGTAGTCTTAACGCCTGGTACCGCTGCTAACAGTCTTAACGCCTGGTAGTAACAGTCTTAACGCCTGGTACCGCTGCTAACAGTCTAACGCCTTACCATGCTAACAGTCTAACGCCTGGTTGGCTTTCTAAATCAAATTTTACTGCTTCCATGAGTACTTGATGTGGAATAGAGTTCCATGTAGTCATGGCTCTATGTAGTACTGTGGAATAAGTTCCATGTAGTCATGGCTCTATGTAGTACTGTGGAATAGAGTTCCATGTAGTCATGGCTCTATGTAGTACTGTGGAATAGAGTTCCATATAGTCATGGCTCTATGTAGTACTGTGGAATAGAGTTCCATGTAGTCATGGCTCTATGTAGTACTGTGGAATAGAGTTCCATGTAGTCATGGCTCTATGTGGTACTGTGGAATAGAGTTCCATGTAGTCATGGCTCTATGTAGTACTGTGGAATAGAGTTCCATGTAGTCATGGCTCTATGCAGTACTGTGCACCTCCCATAGTCTGTTCTGGACTTGGAGACTGTGAAGAGACCTCTTGTGGCATGTCTTGTGGGATATGCATGGGTGTCCGAGCCGTGTGCTAGTATTTTAAACAGACAGCTCGGTACCTTCAACATGTTAATACCTCTCATAAATACAAGTAGTGGGGAAGTCAAACTCTCCTCCACTTTCAGCCAGGAGAGATTGACATAGATATTATTAATATTAGCTCTTTGTGTCCATCCAAGGGCCAGCCGTGCTGCTCTGTTTTGAGTTAATTGCAATTTTCCTAAGTCATTTTTTTTGTGGCACCTGACCACCCGACTGAACAGTAGTCAAGGAGTGACAAAACTAGAGCCTGTAGGACCTGCCTTGTTGATAGTGTTGTTAAGAAGGTAGAAGCTAGGGCCTGTAGGACCTGCCTTGTTGATAGTGCTGTTAAGAAGGTAGAAACTAGGACCTGTAGGACCTGCCTTGTTGATAGTGTTGTTAAGAAGGTAGAAACTAGGGCCTATAGGACCTGCCTTGTTGATAGTGTTGTTAAGAAGGTAGAAACTAGGGCTTGTAGGACCTGCCTTGTTGATAGTGTTGTTAAGAAGGAAGAAACTAGGGCCTGTAGGACCTGCCCTGTTGATAGTGTTGTTAAGAAGGAAGAAACTAGGGCCTGTAGGACCTGCCTTGTTGATAGTGCTGTTAAGAAGGTAGAAACTAGGACCTGTAGGACCTGCCTTGTTGATAGTGCTGTTAAGAAGGAAGAAACTAGGGCCTGTAGGACCTGCCTTGTTGATAGTGTTGTTAAGAAGGAAGAAACTAGGGCCTGTAGGACCTGCCTTGTTGATAGTGTTGTTAAGAAGGAAGAAACTAGGACCTGTAGGACCTGCCTTGTTGATAGTGTTGTTAAGAAGGAAGAAACTAGGGCCCGTAGGACCTGCCTTGTTGATAGTGTTGTTAAGAAGGTAGAAACTAGGGCCTGTAGGACCTGCCTTGTTGATAGTGTTGTTAAAAAGGCAGAGCAGTGCTTTATTAGGGACAAACTTCTCCCCATCTTAGCTACTGTTCTATCAATATGTTTTTACCATAACAGTTTACAATCCAGGGTTACTACAAGCAGTTTAGTCATCTCAACTTACTCAATTTCCACATTATTCATTACAAGATTTGGTTGAGGTTTAGTTAATGATTTGTTCCAAATACAATGCTTTTGGTTTTTTAATTATTCAGCACTAACTTATTCCTTGCCATCCGTTCTGAAACTAACTGCAGCTCTTTGTTGAGTGTTGCAGTAATTTCAGTCGCTGTAGTAGCTGATATGTATTGAGTCATCCTCATACATAGACACACTGGCTTTACTCAAGCATGCCATTGTCGTTAGTAAAGATTAGTTAGGGGCCTAGACAGCTGCCCTGGGGAATTTCTGATTCTTCCTGGATTATGTTGGAGTGGCTTCCATTAAAGAACACAAACACCTTCTGTGTTCTGTTAGACAGGTAACTCTTTATCCACATTATAGCAGGGGGTGTGAAGCTGGTAACACATACGTTTTTCCAGCAGCAGACTATGATCGATGTCAAACAAAACAGCTCCCACAATCATTTTATCATCAATTTCTCTCAGCCAATCATCAGTCATATGTGTAAGTGCTGTGCTTGTTGAGTGTCCTTCTCTATAAGTGTGATGAAAGTCTGTTTTCAATTTGTTTACAGTTAAATAGCATTGTATCTGGTCACACAATTTTCCCCAAAAGTTTACTATGGGTTGGTAACAGGCTGATTGATCGGCTATTTGAGCCAGTAAAGTGGGCTTTACAATTCTTAGTTGCGAAATGAATTTTACTTCCCTCCAGGCCTGAGGGCACACACTTTCTGGTAGCCTTATGTTGAAGATGTGGCAAATAGAAGTGGCAATATCGTCCGCTATTATCTTCACTTTACGGAATTCAAAATTACAACGCTTGTCTTTCATAATTTGGTCCGATATACTTGGATGTGTGGTGTCAGCATTTGTTGCTGACATGTCATCCCTAAGGTTGCTTTTCTTGCCAATGAAAAAAGACTAAAGTAGTTGGCAATATCAGTTAGTTCTGTGATGAATGAGCCATCTGATTCAATGAATGATGGTGCCAAGTTTGCCTTCTTTCCCAAAATGACATTTAAGGTGCTCCAAAGCTTTTTACTATCATTCTTTATGTCATTTATCTTTTGTTTATTATTATTCAGTATAGTCGCATGATTTCTCAGTTTGCATTATTTATATATATATATATATATATATATTATATATAGTACGTTTATCGGTTGTGCTGCCAAACTTTATATATTGCCTCATCCCTCTCAATCATATATATATATATATATATATATATAATATACATTATTTCTTCATTAGCAGTACGTTTGACAATCGGTTGTGCTGCCAAACTCATTTTGCCATACCGTTGCCTCATCCCTCTCAACCTCATCCCTCTCAACCTCATCCCTCTCAACCTCATCCCTCTCAACCTCATCCCTCTCAACATCATCCCTCTCAACATCATCCCTCTCAACCTCATCCCTCTCAACATCATCCCTCTCAACCTCATCCCTCTCAACCTCATCCCTCTCAACCTCATCCCTCTCAACCTCATCCCTCTCAACGACTTTTTCAATTCCTCATCAATCCAAGGGGATTTAACAGTTTTTACAGTCATTTAATTAACGGGTGCTGCTTATTAGTAACTGGAACAAGCACTTTCATAAATGTGTCAAGTGGAGCGTCTGGTTGCTCCTCGTTACACACCACAGACCAACACATATTCTTCAAAACAACAACATAGGAATCACTACAAAACCTCTTGTATGACCTCTTATACACAATACTGCCCTACCAAGCAAAAAGGCAGTAACTCCTCATAACGTGGAACTGAGAAAATTGCTTTTATTTACCTTGGTTTTCACAGTAACTTTATACAGTTACTGGCTAACATGACCTACTATTTTCTACTGAACACAATACAATAGAGGCAGGACACTTGTCCACATGATTAAACGTTTATTTAATGTAGCAAATAAGATAATAACAAATAAGATAATAACAATATGGCATTAACTCATTTTTGATCAATTTTTGCCTTTTTTTTTTTGCTTGGTAGGGCAGAATATTAGGCTCAGTCTTTGGGCCTTTGGTTTTCCTAGAGATGGCTATTATATCGTGATCGCGACATCTGATGGATTTGGATACTGATTTTAAAGCAAACGTTGAATTCAAAATGATTTAGAGAAAGATGTAACTGGTACACGTACATGATCTACAGTTTAGCTGTATGCCCTCTCTGAAATGTATAATTGAACATACATGTGGGGCAAAAAAAAGTATTTAGTCAGCCACCAATTGAATAGTTTTTTAGGTGAGCACTAATACCGCCCTGTGGTAAGCAGCGCCCACTTTGTCAAAGGCAAAGGGACACAAAAATACGTATCTTGTCCATTCCCAGAATGCCTCTGTGCTGTTGGAGGGATACATCGATGCTGCGCTCCACTAACAGTCCGTCAAAATAATATCATCTAACATCAATCATGTAGCAGATACAGGATATGGTAGAAAGACGAGGTGGCCTTTTCTGTAGCCTTCAGGCTGGAGATAAAATGGATGACAATGTAATGAGACGGACACTTTCTTTTACATCATGCTGGTTTCTCCAATCATATAGCCTGACCTGGATGGTGGCCAATCATATAGCCTGACCTGGATGGTGGCCAATCATATAGCCTGACCTGAATGGTGGCCAATCATATAGCCTGACCTGAATGGTGGCCAATCATTTAGCCTAACCTGGATGGTGGCCAATCATATAGCCTAACCTGAATGGTGGCCAATCATATAGCCTGACATGGATGGTGGCCAATCATATAGCCTAACCTGGATGGTGGCCAATCATATAGCCTAAACTGAATGGTGGCCAATCATATAGCCTAACCTGGATGGTGGCCAATCATATAGCCTAACCTGGATGGTGGCCAATCATATAGCCTCACCTGAATGGTGGCCAATCATATAGCCTAACCTGGATGGTGGCCAATCATATAGCCTAACCTGGATGGTGGCCAATCATATAGCCTAACCTGGATGGTGGCCAATCATATAGCCTAACCTGGATGGTGGCCAATCATATAGCCTAACCTGGATGGTGGCCAAACATATAGCCTAACCTGAATGGTGGCCAATCATATAGCCTGACCTGGATGGTGGCCAATCATATAGCCTAACCTGAATGGTGGCCAATCATATAGCCTAACCTGGATGGTGGCCAATCATATAGCCTAACCTGGATGGTGGCCAATCATATAGCCTAACCTGAATGGTGGCCAATCATATAGCCTAACCTGGATGGTGGCCAATCATATAGCCTAACCTGGATGGTGGCCAATCATATAGCCTAACCTGGATGGTGGCCAATCATATAGCCTGACCTGGATGGTGGCCAATCATATAGCCTGACCTGGATGGTGGCCAATCATATAGCCTAACCTGGATGGTGGCCAATCATTTAGCCTGACCTGAATGGTGGCCAATCATATAGCCTAACCTAAATGGTGGCCAATCATATAGCCTAACCTGACAATATGGAATCAAATCAAATCAAATTTATTTATATAGCCCTTCGTACATCAGCTGATATCTCAAAGTGCTGTACAGAAACCCAGCCTAAAACCCCAAACAGCAAGCAATGCAGGTGTAGAAGCACGGTGGCTAGGAAAAACTCCCTAGAAAGGCCAAAACCTAGGAAGAAACCTAGAGAGGAAGCAGACTATGTGGGGTGGCCAGTCCTCTTCTGGCTGTGCCGGGTGGAGATTATAACAGAACATGGCCAAGATGTTCAAATGTTCAGCATGGTCCAATAATAATAAGGCAGAACAGTTGAAGCTGGAGCAGCAGCACGGCCAGGTGAACTGGGGACAGCAAGGAGTCATCATGTCAGGTTGTCCTGAGGCATGGTCCTAGGGCTCAGGTCCTCCGAGAGAGAATTAGAGAGAGCACACTTAAATTCACACATGACACCGAATAGGACAGGAGAAGTACTCCAGATATAACAAACTGACCCTAGCCCCCTGACACATAAACTACTGCAGCATATATACTGGAGGCTGAGGCAGGAGGGGTCAGGAGACACTGTGGCCCCATCCGAGGACACCCCCGGACAGGGCCAAACAGGAAGGATATAACCCCACCTACTTTGCCAAAGCACAGCCCCCACACCACTAGAGGGATATCTTCAACCACCAACTTACCATCCTGAGACAAGGCTGAGTATAGCCCACAAAGATCTCCGCAATGGCACAACCCAAGGGGGGGGGGGCGCCAACTGCTGTCCAGTTTGTTTCTCCCCATTGTCATGATCAGTGGTTTTAAGTTTGTATCCGTCAATTTTTGACAAGCTGATCATAACAACAACAAAAATTTGAGAGCCGTGCGTGCTGCGAAACACGAACCTGCCAAGCCGCACTGCATCTTGACACTGCTTCCCGCTTATCCCGGGAAGCCAGCCGCACCAATGTGTCGGAGGAGACACTGTACAGCTGGCTACCGAAGCCAGCTTGCACTGCGCCCCACTCTCCACAAGGAGTCACTAGAAACCCCTCCCTTAACCCGGACGACGTTGGGCCATTTTGCGCTGCCTCATTGGTCTCCCGGCTGCGACACAGCCCGGGATCAAACCCGGATCTGTAGTGACACCTCTAGCATTGATCGGTACCTCCGACCGCTGCACCACACTGGAGGTATTTTCAACTTTCATTCAGAACCAAAAAAATTCACCTGATTTCAACATCTGGAAAATACAAATTTTCAACGTTTGGAAAAATTATTTATTTTTGACCCCCGGATAAATAAATGTTTTCAACTCTCATTCAGAACCGAAAAATTAACTTGATTTTAATGTCCTGCAAAGTATTTAAAACATCCGGACGTCTTTTCACCTTTCATACGGAACCTAAATTGAACCTAATTTACATCAGAAAGGAGTCTGTATGCGTATGCTTGACTGGCTCTGTCTTTGAACTGACTACATTGACAAACGGATGGATGGTTCTCTAACAAAGGGAATGGCTGCTAGTCAGGTTCATGTAAATAGCTGATCTCTCTCAAATAATAAATAATCCCTTTTCCATAAGGATCTGAGCACTTTTTTCACGATGAAACGAATAACCCCCCCTGCAAAAAATGTTTACATGTTCAACTCTGAACTTTGTCCAACAGATGTATTTTTAATTTTATTCTGTGTGTGGGTGTGTGTGTGTGTGCGCGCGTGCGTGTGTCTGTGCGTGTGTGCGTGCGTGTGCGAGCGAGCGGGATGAAGAGGATAGAAACAAAGAGTACAGAGATATGTTGGTTTAGTATTATTTGTGGTTTGAGTGTGTACACTATTATATAGAATAGCCTCTCCTATCAACCTCGGGCGGAAAGCTAATTCATTTTGAACGAATGAAAAGTCTGAGATTACAGTAATAAAAAAATATATACAGTATAATGTTAGATATCATTTATATAAAAAAAAAACATCTCTGTTTATCGTTAATGTAATAGTTAACCAGATACCTTTTGAAATGTACCTGGAGACCACATATAGAATGTTCTATGTTACAACAACAGCTGGTATTGATGGCTGATATCAATATTTTCAATGTACATATTGATGTGTGTGTGACTCTGAATGTTTGATGTGTGAGAGGAGAGAGAAAGTGAGAATGAAAAGCTCAAAAGAAGAAAAAAAAAGCATTTTTACTCCTCGAAAACAAAATGACTGAAGAAAATAAACGTATGTATTCAAATCATTTTATTAATGTAAGATCAACATCAGATATGTTGAATTATTTTACTATTATAGAGTACGTCATTTTTACTTGAGAGGGAATTTGTTCAATATATTTTAAAAAATATGATTGTTCATTAATATATTGAAGAAAAATAAAATAGTAAGGTTAGATAAATATATTTACTGAAACATTTCACATTTTAATAGCCAGTGAAAGCAACAAGTGAAAAACCAATGTCTCAGAAAACATTTTTAGATTTTTAAATGTTTTAAAATAATGTTATTTTTTGAACTTCTATTATTTAAAATAAGTCCTTATTGGGGATGACAGTAGGTAATTGTAGAGAAAACATCTAAAAAGGTTCAGAATATTTTACTTCATTTGTTAAGATGAAGATTTAACTACTAAATTATGTTTAGGCCGCAGTGTGTGTAATGTGCCGTGTGTGTAGTCAATGAATCAATCACATGTTTTTATAAAGCCCTTCTTACATCAGCTGATATCTCAAAGTGCTGTACAGAAACCCAGCCTAAAACCCCAAACAGCAAGCAATGCAGGTGTAGAAGCACGGTGGTTAGGAAAAACTCCCTAGAAAGGCCAGAACCTAGGAAGAAACCTAGAGAGGAACCAGGCTATGAGGGGTGGCCAGTCCTCTTCTGGCTGTGCCGGGTGGAGATTATAACAGAACATGGCCACTAAGGCCAGATCGTTCTTCAAGATGTTTAAACGTTCATAGATGACCAGCTGGGTCAAATAATAATCACAGTGGTTGTAGAGGGTGAAACGAGTCAGCACCTCTAGAATATATGTGTGTTGCCAAGCAGTGTGTGTAAGGCGCAGTGTGTGTAAGGCGCAGTGTGTGTAAGGCGCAGTGTGTGTAAGGCGCAGTGTGTGTAAGGCGCAGTGCGTGTAAGGCGCAGTGCGTGTAAGGCGCAGTGCGTGTAAGGCGCAGTGCGTGCAAGGCGCAGTGCGTGCAAGGCGCAGTGCGTGCAAGGCGCAGTGCGTGCAAGGCGCAGTGCGTGCAAGGCGCAGTGCGTGCAAGGCGCAGTGCGTGCAAGGCGCAGTGCGTGCAAGGCGCAGTGCGTGCAAGGCGCAGTGCGTGCAGTGTGTGTAAGGCGCAGTGCGTGCAGTGTGTGTAAGGCGCAGTGTGTGTAAGGCGCAGTGTGTGTAAGGTGCAGTGTGTGCTGTGGACAAATATGTAGACACCATTTCAAATTAGTGGATTCTGCTATTTCAGCCACACCCGTTGCTGACAGGTGTATAAAAATCAAGCACACCACCATGCAATCTCCATAGACAAACATTGGTAGTAGAATGTCCCACACTGAGGAGCTCAGTGACTTTCAACGTGGCTCTGTCATAGATGACACTTTGTGAAGTGGAAACTTCTGAAACTGATGAATACTGAAGCACGTAAAAAAAACATCTGTCCTCGGTTGCAACGCTCACTACCGAGTTCCAAACTGCCTCTGGAAGCAACGTCAGCACCATAACTGTTCGATCAGGAGCTTAATGAAATGGCTTTCCATGGCCGAGCAGCCGCAAACAAGCCTAAGATCACCATGCGCTTATGCCAAGCGTCGGCTGGAGTGGTGTAAAGCTCGCCACCATTGGACTCTGGAGCAGTGGAAACACGTTCTCTGGAGTGATGGATCACGCTTCACCATCTGGAAGTACGATGGACTAATCTGGGTTTGGCGGATGCCAGGAGAACGCTACCTGCCCAAATACAGAGTGCCAACTGTAAAGGTTGGTGGAGGAGGAATAAATGGTCTGGTGCTGTTTTTCATGGTTCGGACCCCTTAGTTCCAGTGAAGGGAAATCTTAACGCTACAGCATACAATTACATTCTAGACTATTCTGTGTGGAAGAACTTGACTTGGCCTGCACAGAGCCCTGAACAAACACCATTGAGCACCTTTGGGGGGAACTGGAACGCTGACTGCGAGCGTATCGCCCAACATCAGTGCCCGACCTCACTAATGCTCGTGGCTGAATGGAAGCAAGTCCCCGCAGCAATGTTCCAACATCAATGAAGAGTGGAGGCTGTTATAGCAGCAATGTTCCAACATCTAGTGGACAGCCTTCCCAGAAGAGTGGAGGCTGTTATAGCAGCAATGTTCCTACATCTAGTGGAAAGCCTTCCCAGAAGAGTGGAGGCTGTTATAGCAGCAAAGGGGGAACCAACTCCTTATTAATGCCCTTAATGTTGGAAGGAAATATTCGACAAGCCCATACTTTTGGTCATGTAGTGTATTTCCTAAATATAGGACAGACACTTCAGAACCTTATTCCTCACGATTTGCCATTATAATGAATGTGTTACTCAATGCTTTTCTATGGCCTATTGTAGTAAAGGCCAAATGCAATATTTTATCAAATTTTTTTTTTTTTATTAAAAAAATATATATATTTTCCTACAGGGGTCCTAAAATTCCAAATCAAAACAGCTAAATGATCCCTGGCGTTTTTAAAACAGTTCCTTATGTCGTGTGTACAACCGTGTTGCCGTTGTTGTCGTGTTCATCACGAACCAGACGAACTGTCACTGGCTGTATGGACCACTGGACCTTCATAAACCACATAAACCACAGACAAAACGGTTTCTTCGCTGTTTTCTCTGCCCGTCTCTTTACGTCTGTTGCATATGGGTTGTTTAACCTTGTGCTGTTTGACCATGAGTCCAGGCCACAGTCGACCCGCTGAGGGGAACACGAGCGCACTGGGCCGTGTGTTGATGGGTGGGGGGTGGGGGCCTTGGCTGAGGCCGGTGCAGGCCTGGAGGGGGAGACTGGGTGGATGGGGAAGGGCTATAGGGGCTGGGAACGTGTCTGAAATGGGGGGGGGACGAGGACAGGGGTTGATGCTGGAGGCCCTTAGGCTGCGTTTCTAAAGAACAGTGCAGCGTAGCCGTCCACTCACAATAAGCCCGGCCTTTTGAAGTGGTTCACCCCCCTGCTCCCCCCCCCTCACTGCCCCTAACCCCCCCACTGCCCCTAACCCCCTCCTAATGCATATTCACTCGGTCCACTCGCTCAGATGATTTGTTAACAAGGGGGCCACTCGCTCTCCATTTCAGACAGATGCCACAACTATTCCCAATTTCCGAGGCTAGCTTGTGGCAGGGGCCCGTGTGCCAGGGGCCCGTGTGGCAGGCAGCGGCCTCTGCGTGCTATGCTGCCTGACGGACGCTGAGCCACCCTGAGAAGCACCTAATTACGGTGCATTGTGAGAGTCCATTATGCCAGTGCAGTGTGAGTGATCCCATTGACCTTGGCCTGACATTATAAACTGTGGTAATCTGTTTACTATGTACTTCTAACACCTCCTTTCTTTCCCTCCCTCTCTAACTCTCTCTCTCTACCTCTCTCTCCCTCCCTCTCTCTCTACCTCTTTCTCTACCTCTCTCTACCTCTCTCTACCTCTCTCTCTCTACCTCTTCTCTACCTCTCTCTCACTACCTCTCTCTACCTCTCTCTCTCTACCTCTCTCTACCTCTCTCTACCTCTCTCTCTGTACCTCTCTACCTCTCTCTCTGTACCTCTCTACCTCTCTCTCTCTCTACCTCTCTCTCTCTACCTCTCTCTCTCTCGCTACCTCCATTTCTCCCTCTCTCTCTCTATCCGTCCTCCTCTCTCTCTCCCTCCCTCTCTCTCTCTATCCCTCATCCTCTCTCTCTATCCCTCCTCCTCTCTCTCTCTATCCCTCCTCCTCTCTCTCTCTATCCCTCCTCCTCTCTCTCTCTCTCTCCTCCCTCCTCCTCTCTCTATCCCTCCTCCCTCTCTCTCTCTATCCCTCCTCCTCTCTCTCTATCCCTCCTCCTCTCTCTCTCTATCCCTCCTCCTCTCTCTCTATCCCTCCTCCTCTCTCTCTCTATCCCTCCTCCTCTCTCTCAATCCCTCCTCCTCTCTCTCTCTCTCTCTCTCTGTCTCTCTCTCTCTGTCTCTCTCTCTCTCTCTCTCTCTCTCTCTCTCTCTCTCTCTCTCTCTCTCTCTCTCTTTCTCCCCCCCCCTCCGGCTGCCTGGTTAGCATCACAATGGGCCTGCCCCTTAACCCAGCAGCCGACTCGGCCCGCTCAGCACGCCACGCTCTCTCTCTCATCGCCACAGCCAGACCACCAGCATTCATCACAACCATCGCCAGAGAGGTGAGACCTGACCTCCTGTTTTTCATGTCTCCATGTCATCTCCCCTGGACCTCTGTTACTCTGTACATCACCTTTCTGCTGTCACACACTCCACCCTGCCCTTCCTTTCCTCCCATCACCCCCTTACCCTTCCCCCATCACCCCCTTACCCTTCCCCCATCACCCCCTTACCCTTCCCCCATCACCCTCTTACCCTTCCCCCATCACCCCCTTACCCTTCCCCTAACCTCTTCCCCCCACCCCTAACCTCTTCCCCCTACCCCTAACCTCTTCCCCCTTAACCTCCCCCCCTAACCTCTTCCCCCTACCCCTAACCCCTACCCCCCCCATCCCTACCCCCTAACCTCTTCCCCCTACCCCTAACCTCTTCCCCCTACCCCTAACCTCTTCCCCTACCCCTAACCTTCTTACCCCCTCTTCCCCCCCCTAACCTCTTCCCCCTACCCCTAACCTCTTCCCCCTACCCCTAACTCTTCCCCTACCCTAACCTCTTCCCCCTACCCCTAACCTCTTCCCCCTACCCCTAAACCTCTTCCCCCTAACCCCTCTTCCCCCTACCCCTAACCCCTAACCTCTTCCCCCTACCCCTAACCCTTCCCCCTAACCCCTTCTTCCCCTACCCCTAACCTCTTCCCCCCCCCTAACCCCTAACCTCTTCCCCCTCTTCCCCCTACCCCTAACCTCTTCCCCCTACCCCTAACCTCTTCCCCCTACCCCTAACCTCTTCTCCCTACCCCTAACTCTCCCCCTACCCCTTCTTCCCCCTACCCCTAACCTCTTCCCCCCCCTAACTTCCCCCTACCCCTAACCTCTTCCCCCTACCCCTAACCTCTTCCCCCTACCCCTAACCTCTTCACCCTACCCCTAACCTCTTCCCCCTACCCCTAACCTCTTCCCCCTACCCCTAACCTCTTCCCCCTACCCCTAACCTCTTCTCCCTACCCCTAACCTCTTCCCCCTACCCCTAACCTCTTCCCCCTACCCCTAACCTCTTCTCCCTACCCCTAACCTCTTCCCCCTACCCCTAACCTCTTCCCCCTAACCACTCACCCTTCCCCCTACCCCTCACCCTTCCCCCTAACCTCTTCTCCCTACCCCTACCCTACCCTCAACTCTACCCCTCACCCTTTTGTATAACCCTTGTACCCCTAATCCCCTACCCCTAACCTCTTCACCCCTAAGACCCCTAACCTCTTCACTACCCCTAACCTCTTCCCCCACCCCAAACTCCCTAAGTCTCACCCACCCCTAACCTCTTCCCCCACCCCTAACCTCTTCCCCCTACCCCTAACCTCTTCTCCCTACCCCTAAGACACCCTTCCCCCTAAGATCATCAGGGTCATAAGATAATCCCCCTACCCCTAACCTCTTCCCCTACCCCTAACCTCTTCCCCTAACCCCTAACCTCTTCCCCCTACCCCTAACCTCTTCCCCCTACCCCTAACCTCTTCCCCAGTACCCCTAAGTCCTGGTCTTCCCCTACCCCTAACTTTACCCCAATACCCCAACCTCTTCCCCACTAATGCTTCTAACTTCATTTAACTTGTTAATTAACCTCTTTAGAATGAATACCCCTAACCTCTTCCCCTACCCCTAAAAACCTCTTTTATTTTTTTCCTAGTTTCACCCTAGGTAACCTCTTCCCCCTACCCCTAACCTCTTCTCCCTACTCCTTTGGACAAATCCCCCTTAACCTCTTCTCCCTACTCCTAACCTCTTTACCCCTAACCTCTTCCCCCTTAACCTTCCTCCCTACCCCTAACCTCTTGGACATCATCATCCCCCTACCTGCACCCCTAAGGCTCTCTGGTGAACCCTAAGAAACCTCTTCCCCTGAACCTCTTGAGTAACCTCTTCCCCCTACCCCTAACCTTTCCCAAGTGAGTAATCATAACCTCTTCCCTGTAACCTCTTCCCCTACCCTCCTTCCCCGTACCCCCTAACCTCTTCCCTGTCTTCGTCCCCTCCTAACCTCTTCCCCTACCCCTAACCTCTTCCCCCTACCCCTAACCTCTTCCCCCTACCCCTAACCTCTTCCCCCTACTCCTAACCTCTTCTCCCTAACCTCTTCCCCCGTTAACCCTTCCCCTACCCCTAACCTCTTCCCTGTAACCTCTTCTCCCTGTCCTCGTCCCTACCCCTAACCTCTTCCCCCTGTAACCTCGTCCCTGTCCTAACCTCTTCACCCTGTCCTCGTCCCCTGTCCTCGTCCCCCTACCCCTAACCCTCGTCCCCTGTCCTCTACCCCTAACCTCTTCCCCCCTGTCCTCTTCCCCTGTCCTCTTCCCCCTGTAACCTCTTCCCCCTGTCCTCGTCCCCTGTCCTCGTCCCCTGTCCTCGTCCCCTGTCCTCGTTCCCTGTCCTCGTTCCCTGTCCTGTCCTCCATGCAGCCATTTTGAGTTTCGTGACAGAACAGTGAATGGTTGGTGGGTTAGTGGTGATCTCGCTCTTACATCTGTACCGATTGATGTACTGATAGTGTTACTGATAGTGTTACTAACATTTACTTTTAATGTTGATTCGAGGAAAGGGTTTGACCCCTTGTGGGTTTGTAGGGGTCAAGGGTCGACCCACGGTGGCCTGAGCCCTGACCTCTGTGTTCTGTGTTTCGATTCTGTTCAGGTTCTACATGGTGGGATAACTACCCCCTACCCCTCAGTCTAATACCCGTAATTACCCGTAACCTCTTCCCCCCCCCTAAGGGTTCAGTGGTCCTTTATGATGTCCGCACGGGCAAGTGCCAGGTACCCCTAACCTCTTCCCCCTACCCCTCACCCTTCCCCTAACCACACCCTGCCCCCTACACCCTTCCCCCTAACCCCTAACCTCTTCCCCCTAACCTCTTCCCCCACCCCTAACACACCCTGCCCCCACCACCCTTCCCCTAACCCTGTAACTGGGCAACCGTATCCTGTATGTTAGGTTCACAGACACACAGCCATGGAAATAAGCAGAATGTGATGAATAAGACAGAGATCATCAGGGTCATAGATGTTCCTGGAGATGCCGCCTGATTGGACCCTAGCAGACCATCAGAGTCCTGGCTGTGTTCCTGGAGAGGCCTGATTACCTAGCAGACCATCAGATGCAAGTGAGTAATCATGGTAGCTGTGTTCCTGGATTGAGGCCTTCCTTCCCTAGGTAAGACCATCAGAGAGGCTGTATTCCTGGAGAGGCCTGATTCCCCTAGCAGACCATGAGAGGCTGTGTTCCTGGAGTCCTCGGCCTGATTACCTAGCAGACCATCAGAGAGGCTGTATTCCTGGTCCTCGAGTCCTCGCCTGATTACCTAGCAGACCATCAGCCAGAGTTTCGTGGCTGTATTCCTGGAGAGGCCTACATCTTACCTTGATGCAGACCATCTTTTAATGTTGAGAGGCTGTATTCCTGGAGGGGAGGCCTGATTACCTGAGCCCAGACCATCAGTTCTGTGGCTGTAGGTTCCATGGTGGGATACTGGCCTGATTACCTGGCAGACCATCAGAGTGGTCCTTTGTGATTCCTGGAGAGGCCTGATTACCACAGCAGACCATCAGACACCATTCTGTGGTTCCTGGAGGGGAATCAATGGAAGATACCTGGCAGACAATCAGCAGACCAGCAGAGTGTTCCTGGAGAGGCCTGATTACCTAGCAGACCATCAGAGAGATTCTGTGTTCCTGGAGAGGCCTGATTACCTAGCAGACCATCAGAGAGGCTGTATTCCTGGAGAGGCCTGATTACCTAGCAGACCATCAGAGAGGCTGTGTTCCTGGAGAGGCCTGATTACCTAGCAGACCATCAGAGAGATTCTGTGTTCCTGGAGAGGCCTGATTACCTAGCAGACCATCAGATATTCTGTGTTCCTGGAGAGGCCTGATTACCTAGCAGACCATCAGAGAGGCCTGATTACCTAGCAGACCATCAGAGAGGCTGTGTTCCTGGAGAGGCCTGATTACCTAGCAGACCATCAGAGATGCTGTGTTCCTGGAGAGGCCTGATTATTACACAACAATACACACAAATCTAAAGTAAAGGATTGGAATGAAGAACTTATAAATATTAGGACGAGCGATGTCAGAGCGGCATTGACTAAAATACAGTAGAATAGAATAAAATAAAGCAAAATATGTGAACATTATTGAAGTGACTTGTGTTCCATTATTGAAGTGGCCAGTGCCCTCTATGCACATTCACATCTCTGTATATCAAGCAGCAGCCTCTAGTGTGCTAGTGATGGCTATTAAACAGTCTGACGGCCTTGAGATAGAAGCTGTTTTTCAGTCTCTCGGTCACAGCTTTGATGCACCTGTACTGACCCCGCCTTCTGGATGATAGTGGGGTGAACAGGCAGTGGCTCGGGTGGTTGTTGTCCTTGATGATCTTTTTGGCCTTCCTGTGGCATCGGGTGCTGTAGGTGTCCTGGATGGGAGGTAGTTTGCCCCCGGTGATGCGTTGGGCAGACCGCACCACCCTCTGGAGAACCTTGCAGTTTCTGGTGGGGCAGTTGCCGTACCAGGCGGTGATACAACCCGACAGGATGCTCTCAAATGTGCATCTGTAAACGTTTGTGAGGGTTTCAGGTGCCAAGCCAAATTTCTTCAGCCTCATGAAGTTGAAGAGGCGCTGTTGCGCTCTATTCACCACACTGTTTGTGTGTATGCCGAGGAACTTGAAACTTTCCACCTTTTCCACTGCGGTCCTGTCGATGTGGATAGTGGGGCTGCTCCCTCTGCTGTTTCCTGAAGTCCGCGATCAGCTCCTTTTGTTTAGTTGACGTTGAGTGAAAGGTTATTTTCCTGACACCACACTCTGAGGGCCCTCACCACCTCCCTGTAGGCCATCTCGTCGTTGTTGGTAATCAGGCCTACTACTGTTGTGTCGTCTGCAGACTTACTGATTGAGTTGGAGGTGTGCGTGGCCACGCGGTCATGGGTGAACAAGGAGTACAGGAGAGAGCTCAGAACGCAGCCTTGTGCGGTCCCTGTGTTGAGAATCAGCGAAGTGGAGATGTTGTTACCTACCCTCACCACCTGGGGGCAGCCTGTCAGGAAGTCCAGGACCCAGTTGCACAGGGCGGAGTTCAGAGCATGCCTCCAGCATAATGACGAGCTTGGAAGGTACTATGGTGTTGAAAGCTGAGTTGTCGTCAATGAACAGCATTCTCACATAGGTATTCCTCTTGTTCTGATGGGATAGGGCAGATGGGATCGGGCAGTGTGCAGTGCGATGGTGATTGCATCGTCAGTGGATCTGTTGGGGTGGTATTTAAATTGAAGTGGGTCTATGGGTGTCAGGTAGAGGGTCGAGGTGATATGATCCTTGACTAGTCTCTCAAAGCACTTTGTGATGACAGAGGTGAGTGCTACGGGGCGGTAGTCGTTTAGCTCAGTTACCTTCTTGGGAACAGGAACAATGCTGGCCCTCTTGAAGTATGTGGGGACAGCAGATTGAGGTAGGGATTGATTGAATATGTCCGTAAACACACCAGCCAGCTGGTCTGCGCATGCTCTGAGGCGTGGCTGGGGATGCCGTCTGAGTCTGCAGCCTTGCGAGGGTTAACACGTTTAAATATCTTACTCACCTCGGCTGCAGTGAAGGAGAGTCCGCAGGTTTTGGTAGCGGGCCGTGTCAGTGGCACTGTATTGTCCTCAAAGCGAGGAAGTTGTTTAGTCTGTCTGGGAGCAAGACATCCTGGTCCGCGACGGGGCTGGTTTTCACGGAGGAGAGCTCACAGTCCTTGTGTGTGTGTGTGTGTGTGTGCGTGTGTGTGTGTGCGTGCGTGCGTGTGTGTGTGTGTGTGTGTGTCAGACCCACGTCTGTGTATATTCGGGGAAAGTCTTCAGATCCCTTGACGTTTTTCACATTGTTACAGCCTGATTCTTAAATGTATTAAATTATTAATTTGCCGTCATCAATCTATACACACTACCCAATAAACAGGTTTTTAGAAATTTTTGTCAAAGAAAAAGAAAAAACAGAAATCACATTTACATAAGTATTCAGACCCTTTACTCAGTACTTTGTTGAAGCACCTTTGGCAGCGATTACAACCTCAACTCTTCTTGGGTATGACGCTTCAAGCTTGGGGAGTTTCTCCCATTCTTCTCTGCAGATACTCACAAGTTGGAAGGGTTCAAGTCCAGGCTCTGGCTGGGCCACTCAGAGGCTTGTCCCAAAACCATTCCAGCATTGTCTTGGCTGTGTGCTTAAGGGTAGTTGTTCTGTTGGAAGGTGAACCTTCACCCCAGTCTGAGGTGCTGAGCGCTCTGGATCAGGTTTTCATCAAGGATCTCTCTGTACTTTCCTTTGTTCATATTTTTCCTCGATCCTGACTCGTCTCCCGGTCCCTCCCTGCTGCTGAAAAACATTCCCTCAGCATGATGCTGCCACCACTATGCTTCACCGTAACCGTAGGGATGGTGCCTGGTTTCCTCCAGACGTGACGCTTGGCTTTCATTCAGGCTGAAGAGTTCCATCTTGGTTTCATCAGAGAGTCTTGTTTTTCAGGGTCAGAGTCCTTTAGTTGCCTTTTGGCACTCCAAGCTGGCTGTCATGTGCCTTTTACTGAGGAGTGGCTTCCGTCTGGCCACTCTACCATAAAGGCCTGATTGGTGGAGTGCTGCAGAGAGGGTTGTCCTTCTGGAAGGTTCTCCCATCTCCACAGAGGAACTCTGGAGCTCTTTCAGAGTGATCATCGGGTTCTTGGTCACCTCCCTGACTGCCCTCCCTGACCAAGGCCCTTCTCCCCCGATTGCTCAGTTTGGCCAGGCGGCCAGCTCTAGGAAGAGTCTTGGTGGTTCCAAACTTCTTCCATTGAAGAATGATGGAGGCCACTGTGTTCTTGGGGATTGTCAATGCTGCGGACATTTTTTTGGTACCCTTCCCCTGATCGAGTCCTTTGACCTCATGGCTTGGATTTTGCTCTGACATGCACTGTTAAGTGTGGGACCTTATATAGACAGGTGTGTGCCTTTCCAAATCACGTCCAATCAATAGAATTTACTCTAGGTGGACTCCAATCAAGTTGTAGAAACATCTCAAGGATGATCAATAGAAACAGGATGCACCTGAGCTCAATTTCGAGTCTCATAGCAAAGGGTCTGAATACTTATGTAAATAAGTTCCTTTTTTTAAAAGTTTTATATTTTTAAACCAGTTTTCCCTTTGTCATTATTATTGTTTAAATTTTATAAAATTATTATTTCGGTCTGAATACTTATGCAAGTAAGGTATTTCCATTTTTAATGAATGTGCAAAGATTTCTAAAAGCTTGTTTTTGATTTGTCATTATGGGTTATTGTGTCTAGATTGATAAAGACATTTCACATGTGATGTGCAAATAGTTAAAGAACACAAAAAGGGAAAATAAATACATGTAAATATGGGTTGTATTTACAATGGTGTTTTTTTTCACTGGTTGCCCTTTTCTTGTGGCAACAGATCACAAATCTTGCTGCTGTGATGGCACACTGTGGTATTTCATCCAGTAGATATGGGAGTTTATCAAAATCGGATTTGTTTTCAAATTCTTTGGATCTGTGTAATCTGAGGGAAATATGTCTCTCTAATATGGTCATACATTGGGCAGGAGTTTCCACCTCATTTTGTGGGCAGTGAGCACATAGCCTGTCTTCTCTTGAGAGCCATGTCTGCCTACGGCGGCCTTTCTGAATAGCAAGGCTATGCTCACCAAGTCTGTACATAGTCAAAGCTTTCCTTAAGTTTGGGTCTCTCGCTCTCTCTCACTCTCTCGCTCTCTCTCTGTCTCTCACTCTCTGTCTCGCTCTCTCTGTCTCTCTCTGTCTCGCTCTCTCTGTCTCGCTCTCTTTGTCTCTCTCTGTCTCTCTCTTTGTCTCTCTCTGTGTCTCGCTCTCGGTCTCTCTCTGTGTCTCGCTCTCGGTCTCTCTCTTTGTCTCGCTCTGGGTCTCTCTCTTTGTCTCGCTCTCTCTGTCTCTCTCTTTGTCTCTCTCTTTGTCTCTCTCTGTCTCTCTCTTTGTCTCTCTCTCTGTCTCGCTCTCTCTGTCTCTCTCTTTGTCTTTCTCTTTGTCTCGCTCTCTCTTTGTCTCGCTCTCGGTCTCTCTCTTTGTCTCGCTCTCTCTGTCTCTCTCTCTCTCTCTGTCTCTCTCTCTGTCTCTCTCTTTGTCTCTCTCTTTGTCTCTCTCTCTGTCTCTCTCTTTGTCTCGCTCTCTCTGTCTCTCTCTTTCTCCCTCTCTCTCTCTCTGTCTCTCTCTTTGTCTCTCTCTTTGTCTCTCTCTTTGTCTCTCTCTCTGTCTCTCTCTTTGTCTCGCTCTCTCTGTCTCTCTCTTTCTCCCTCTCTCTCTCTCTGTCTCTCTTTTGCCCCCCCCCCCCCCCAGAAACAGGAGCTTTCATCTCTGGAGAATAGGGATCCTCCAGCTCCCACTGAGCCTCCACAGACAGTGACATGCTTCCCAAATGGCACCCTATTCCATATATAGTGCACTTGTTTTGACCAGATTCCAATGGACCCTAGTGAAAAGTAGCTCACTACGTAGGGAGCTCGGGTGCAATTCGGGACACACAAAAGTCTGAAGAGCCTCTGTAGTAATCACCCTCACGGTGGGGGGATATACAGGACTTGCTAGGGTTTTAGTGGGAAAAAAACACACACATACACATCAGATCCTTCCTTTAAACGAGTGGAGACCAGAGGTGTTGTCCTTAAGTCCAGGCTTAGGGTTTATTTACAGGTATACACAGAAGGTTACACACACACACACACACACGCACACACACACACACACACACACACACACACACACACACACACACACACACACACACCATATTTATAGTTCATCTCCTCTCTGGCCTGTGGTGCCCTTGGTCCAACATCATAAAGCATCTCAACTCTCTGGTGTTGACCTCATCCATCTACTGTCTGTGAGGCGTTTCAGTAGGAAAATCTGTTTATTGTTTATTTTTTATTATTTGGTGTTAACATCACAAATGTTTTTTTTCAACCTCTAAAGTCCATTTTTTTAAGGTGATGTTTTCTAATGTCACAGCCTTTGCATCCCATACTGCAGATTAATAGGAGATTAAGAGTGAATACGTTTTAATTAATTAATTTATTTATTTAACACCTGTACAAAGACCATGTGGTGTGAGTTGGTGAAGGACAGACACTGTAGGTTTATGGGAGAACAAATGGTTCATCTCACATTGAAACACTTTAATTATTATATCTTTAAAATAAATAAAAAACATTTAGGAAAATGTTTATGTTTTTAATGATTTATTAGTAGATTGATATTTGATTTAATTTAATAAGAGTGACACAGAGGCAACACGTCTGCTATCTGACTGGGTCTGTTGTAATTGGTATGTTATTGATCTACTGAACAACACAAACCCGAGGAAGCTATTTATTTTTAATACAATGGTGCCCCATGCTCACCGTCCATCAAGTGTGTGTGTGTGTGTGTGTGTGTGTGTGCAGAGGAGAGAGGCTGAGAGATTTGGTATGGAGCACTCCTTGGATCCTGTGTCGTCACTGTCAGCGTGGCTTCTAACTCTGGCTTGAATGGTCATTGATTAGAGGTCTAGCACTACAGAGAAGTCAATTACTCCTCTATCCCTCCACTCCTCTAACCCTCCACTCCTCTAACCCTCCACTCCTCTAACCCTCCACTCCTCTAACCCTCCACTCCTCTAACCCTCCACTCCTCTAACCCTCCACTCCTCTATCCCTCCACTCCTCTATCCCTTCACTCTTCTATCCCTCCACTCCTCTATCCCTCCACCCCTCTATCCCTCTATCCCTCCACCCCTCTATCCCTCCACCCCTCTATCCCTCCACCCCTCTATCCCTCCACCCCTCTATCCCTCTATCCCTCCACTCCTCTATCCCTCCACTCCTCTATCCCTCCACCCCTCTATCCCTCCACCCTCTATCCCTCCACTCCTCTATCCCTCCACCCCTCTATCCCTCCTCCCCTCTATCCCTCCACCCTCTATCCCTCCACCCCTCTATCCCTCCACCCCTCTATCCCTCCACCCCTCTATCCCTCCACTCCTCTATCCCTCCACCCCTCTAACCATCTATCCCTCCACTCCTCTATCCCTCCACCCCTCTATCCCTCCCTCCACCCTCTATCCCTCCACTCCTCTAACCCTCCACCCCCTCTATCCCTCCCTCCTCTATCCCTCCACTCCTCTATCCCTCCACTCCTCTATCCCTCCACCCCTCTATCCCTCCACTCCTCTAACCCTCCACTCCTCTAACCCTCCACTCCTCTAACCCTCCACTCCTCTAATCCCTCCACTCCTCTATCCCTCCACCCCTCTATCCCTCCACCCCTCTATCCCTCCACCCCTCTATCCCTCCACTCCTCTAATCCTCCACTCCTCTAACCCTCTACTCCTCTAACCCTCTAACCCTCCACTCCTCTAACCCTCCACTCCTCTAACCCTCCACTCCTCTATCCCTCCAATCCTCTAATCCTCCAATCCTCTAATCCTCCACTCCTCTAAACCTCCACTCCTCTAACCCTCCACTCCTCTATCCCTCCAATCCTCTAATCCTCCAATCCTCTAATCCTCCACTCCTCTATCCCTCCTCCATCTCTCTCTCTCCTCTCCTTTCCTCTCTCACCCACCACTAACTATCCGTCCAGATCCTCTAATCCTCCAGTGTTTAAAACAAACAAGGTGTTTACCTGTTAGATGGACCAGCCCTCTGTGTTTACCTCTCAGATGGACCAGCCCACTGTGTTTACCTGGCAGATGGACCAGCCCACTGTGTTTACCTGGCAGATGGACCAGCCCACTGTGTTTACCTGGCAGATGGACCAGCCCACTGTGTTTACCTGGCAGATGGACCAGCCCACTGTGTTTACCTGGCAGATGGACCAGCCCACTGTGTTTACCTGGCAGATGGACCAGCCCACTGTGTTTACCTGGCAGATGGACCAGCCCACTGTGTTTACCTGGCAGATGGACCAGCCCACTGTGTTTACCTGGCAGATGGACCAGCCCACTGTGTTTACCTGGCAGATGGACCAGCCCACTGTGTTTACCTGGCAGATGGACCAGCCCACTGTGTTTACCTGGCAGATGGACCAGCCCACTGTGTTTACCTGGCAGATGGACCAGCCCACTGTGTTTACCTGGCAGATGGACCAGCCCACTGTGTTTACCTGGCAGATGGACCAGCCCACTGTGTTTACCTGGCAGATGGACCAGCCCACTGTGTTTACCTGGCAGATGGACCAGCCCACTGTGTTTACCTGGCAGATGGACCAGCCCACTGTGTTTACCTGGCAGATGGACCAGCCCACTGTGTTTGTGTGCTGTTGTGTTATTGAACATTGGAAAAGCATCGCCTTGTTTCCCCACAGCTATTTGTAGATATCGGACCCCCTCCCCATACACAACAACACACACGCCCCCCTCCCACCGATACAACGCTGTGCTCTGCAGACGGTAGCATTCTGGTGAACAACATGCCGAGGTTTACAGTCGAAAGGATTTTGTCATAGAGGACAGAACTTTTCCTCCCTCTTCTTCCCTCTTCCTCTTCTTCTTCCCTCTTCCTCCCTCTTCTTCCCTCTTCCTCTCTCTTCCTCTCTCTTCCTCTCTTCCTCCTCTCTTCTTCCTCTCTCTTCTCTCCTTCCCCTCTTCTCTCTCTTCCTCTCTCTTCCTCCCTCTTCCTCCCTCTTCCTCCCTCTTCCTCCCTCTTCCTCCCTCTTCCTCTCTCTTCCTCCCTCTTCCTCCCTCTTCTTCCCTCTTCCTCTCTTTTCCTCCCTCTTCCTCCCTCTTCCCCCTCTTCCCCCTCTTCTTCCCTCTTCTTCCCTCTTCTTCCTCTTCTTCCTCCCTCTTCTTCCCTCTCTTCCTCTCTCTTCCTCCCTCTTCCTCTCTTTTCCTCCCTCTTTCTTCCCCCTCTTTCGTCTTCCCTCTTCCTCCCTCCTCCCTCTTCCTCCCTCGTCTTCCCTCTTCCTCACTCTTCTTCCCTCTTCTTCCCTCTTCCTCCCTCGTCTTCCCTCTTCCTCCCTCTTCCCAACTCTTCTTCCTCTTCTTCCCTCTTCTTCCCTCTTCCTCCCTCTTCCTCCCTCTTCCTCCCTCTTCCTCCCTCGTCTTCCCTCTTCCTCACTCTTCTTCCCTCTTCTTCCCTCTTCATCCCAGCGTGTTTATAATATGGATTCATCTCTGAAGGCTCTCCACCAAGGACACAGTATTGTACTGAAACACCTTCTCTCAAAATGGAGGGGAGAACCCACCCTAGTGATAAAAACAATCATACAATTCTCCTCTAATCCTGTTTTGTGTTTCATGCGCCGAGCCGACGGCGAGGACAAAATAAAAAAAGGAGACATTTTTGGGTCGTTTTTTTGTTGTTGTAAATTTGACGGCGTAGTAAATGGAGCAGGGTCAGTGTCCTTTCCTTGGCTGTATTGATTCGCCCTTCAGCTGTTGGCGGCTGGGCGCGAGGAGATGGAGGCGAGGGGAGAGGAGACGGGGGAGAGGAGACTGGGGGGTGGGCGAAGCGAAGCAGGGACTCTGCTGTTGATAATCCACACGATGTCTCTGGGAGCGTTATTGACTCTGCTGCAGCAACTGGTGCTTCGTTATTCACCACGTCGCCATGACAATCAGGGTGAAACACAGGACTGCAAGCGCCTGCTGCAGATTCAGTCTCTGTCTCTCTCTCTCTCTCTGTCCCTCTCTCTCTCTCTGTCCTCTCTCTCTCTCTCTGTCCCTCTCTCTCTCTCTGTCCCTCTCTCTCTCTCTGTCCCTCTCTCTCTCTGTCTCTCTCTCTCTGTCCTCTGTCTCTCTCTCTCTGTCCCTCTCTCTCTCTCTCTGTCCCCTCTCTCTCTCTCTCCCTCTCTCTCTCTGTCCCTCTCTCTCTCTCTGTCCCTCTCTCTCTCTCTCTGTCTCTCTCTCTCTGTCCCTGTCCTCTCTCTCTCTGTCCTCTCTGTCTCTCTCTCTGTCCCTCTCTCTCTCTGTCCCTCTCTCTCTCTCTGTCCCTCTCTCTCTCTCTGTCCCTCTGTCTCTCTCTCTGTCCCCTCTCTCTCTCTCTGTCCTCTGTCCCTCTCTCTCTCTCTGTCCCTCTCTCTCTCTCTGTCCCTCTCTCTCTCTGTCCCTCTGTCTCTCTCTCTGTCCCTCTGTCCCTCTCTCTCTGTCCCTCTCTCTCTCTGTCCCTCTCTCTCTCTGTCCCTCTCTCTCTCTCTCTGTCTCTCTCTCTCCTGTCTCTCTCTCTCTGTCCCTCTCTCTCTCTCTGTCCCTCTCTCTCTCTGTCCCTCTCTCTCTCTGTCCCTCTCTGTCCCTCTCTCTCTCTCTGTCTCTCTCTGTCCCTCTCTCTCTCTCTCTGTCTCTGTCCTCTCTCTCTCTCTGTCCCTCTCTCTCTCTCTGTCCCTCTCTCTGTCTCTCTGTGTCTGTCCTCTCTCTCTCTGTCCCTCTCTCTCTCTCTGTCCCTCCCTCTCTCTCTCTCTGTCCCTCTCTCTCTCTGTCCCTCTCTCTCTCTCTGTCCTCTCTCTCTCTCTCTGTCCCTCTCTCTCTCTCTGTCCCTCTGTCTCTCTCTCTCTGTCCCCTCTCTCTCTCTCTGTCCCTCTCTCTCTCTCTGTCTCTCTCTCTCTGTCCCTCTCTCTCTCTGTCCCTCTCTCTCTCTCTCTGTCTCTCTCTCTCTGTCCCTCTCTCTCTCTCTGTCCCTCTGTCTCTCTCTCTGTCCCTCTCTCTCTCTCTGTCCCTCTCTCTCTCTCTGTCCCTCTCTCTCTCTCTGTCCCTCTCTCTCTCTGTCTGTCCCTCTCTCTCTCTCTGTCTGTCTCTCTCTC
Organism: Oncorhynchus masou masou; assembly: GCF_036934945.1. Taxonomy (NCBI): domain Eukaryota; kingdom Metazoa; phylum Chordata; class Actinopteri; order Salmoniformes; family Salmonidae; genus Oncorhynchus; species Oncorhynchus masou. Next base: position 83,151,429 of record NC_088239.1, on the reverse strand, counting down.
TCTCTCTGTCCCTCTCTCTGTCTCCTCTCTCTCTCTCTCTGTGTCTGTCTGTCTCTCTCTCTCTCTCTCTGTCTGTCCTCTCTGTCTCTCTCTCTGTCTGTCCTCTCTCTCTCTCTGTCGCTCTCTCTGTCTCTCTCTCTCTCTCTGTCTGTCTCTGTCGCTCTCTCTCTCTGTCTCTCTCTGTCGCTCTCTCTCTCTCTGTCGCTCTCTCTCTCTCTCTGTCGCTCTCTCTCTGTCGCTCTCTCTGTCGCGCTCTCTCTCTGTCGCTCTCTCTCTCTCTGTCGCTCTCTCTCTCTGCTCTCTCTCTGTCGCTCTCTCTCTCTCTCTCTGTCGCTTTCTCTGTCGCTCTCTCTCTGTCGCTCTCTCTCTCTCTCTGTCGCTCTCTCTCTCGCTCTCTCTGTCGCTCTCTCTCTCTGTCGCTCTCTCTCTCTCTGTCGCTCTCTCTGTCGCTCTCTCTCTCTCGCTCTCTCTGTCTCTCTCTGTCGCTCTCTCTCTCGCTCTCTCTCTCTCTCTGTCGCTCTCTCTCTGTCGCTCTCTCTCTCTCTGTCGTGCTCTCTCTCTCTCTCTGTCGCTCTCTCTCTCTGTCGCTCTCTCTGTGCTCTCTCTCTCTCTCTCTCTGTCGCTCTCTCTCTCTCTGTCTGTCGCTCTCTCTGTCTGTCTCTCTCTCTCGCTCTCTCTCTCTCTCTGTCGCTCTCTCTCTGTCTCTGTCTCTCGCTCTCTCTGTCGCTCTCTCTCTCTCTGTCTCTGCTCTCTCTGTCGCTCTCTCTGTCGTCTCTCTCTCTCTCTGTCGCTCTCTCTCTCTCTCTCTCTGTCGCTCTCTCTCTCTCTGTCTGCGCTCTCTCTCTCTGTCGTCGCTCTCTCTCTGCTCTCTCTGTCGCTCTCTCTGTCGCTCTCTGTCTCTCTGTCGCTCTCTCTCTGTCGCTCTCTCTCTGTCGCTCTCTCTCTCTCTGTCGCTCTCTCTCTCTCTCTCTCTCGCTCTCTCTCTCTGTCGCTCTCTCTCTCTGTCGCTCTGTCGCTCTCGCTCTCTCTCTCTGTCTCTCTCTCTGTCGCTCTCTCTGTCTCTCTCTGTCGCTCTCTCTGTCTCTCTCTCTGTCGCGCTCTCTCTCTCTGTCTCTCTCTGTCGCTCTCTCTCTCTCTCGCGCTCTCTCTCTGTCGCTCTCTCTCTCTGTCTCTCTCTGTCTGTCGCTCTCTCTCTGTCTCTCTCTCTGTCGCGCTCTCTCTCTCTCTCTGTCGCTCTCTCTGTCGCTCTCTCTGTCGCTCTCTCTGTCGCTCTCTCTCTCTCTCTCTCTGTCTCTCTCTGTCTCTCTCTCTCTCTCTGTCGCTCTCTCTCTCTCTCTGTCGCTCTCTCTCTGTCGGCTCTCTCTCTCTCTGTCGCTCTCTCTCTCTTCTGTCGCTCTCTCTCATTTCCCTTCCTATTGTGTGATGTGGCAGCATAGAGAGATTAGAACGATTCAGAAAATAAATTAGGGGTAAAAATAAATCCCAATGTGTGTTAAATGTTACCGTTGTGGCGTTGCTATTGGATAAGGATAACTTTCAGGAAGTGTTCAGACCCCACTGTCCACATTTTGATATGTTACAGACTCATTCTAAAATTCATCCATCTGACATAAGGAACAAAACTAGTGACTGTAGTTCTATCAGTCTCTTTCTGAGTGTGACCAGACACACAGTTACACACAGTTACCCAGAAATCTAGGAGAAAATTGATTGAGTTGTTTACAGTACTTAGGATAAAAAATAATTCTTACCTTACTGTCTAGGTTTTTAAGTCAGTTATCACTGTTGTGTGTGTATGTATACATATATTTGTTCTTTACTGACTTGTCTAGTTTAAATAAAAATAAATATTTATATATATTTATTTATATATTTACTTATATATATATTTACTTATATATATATATATTTATTTATATATATTTATTTTTATTTAAACTAGACAAGTCATTAAAGAACAAATTCTTATTTACAATGACGACCTACACCGGCCAAACGCGGACAACTGGGCCAATTGTGTATCGCCCTTATGGGACTCCCTTATCACGGCCGGTTGTGATACAGCCAGGAATCGAACCAGGGTCTGTAGACCGCTGCGTCACTCGGTAGGCCTCCTATATGATTTTATAGTTTTCTGATAGTGTGATTCTGTCGTCCTGGGCTGAACATCCGCTGTGTTTGATGTCTGCTTTTGACTCCCATGTTCTCGGGCTCGACTAACACCCCACTACGGTAATTGAACAAACAACGCTTACCTATTCATCCCGCTGTCACACAATCAATCCCTCACAACATCGAGTTGTAAAATCTTTAGCTCATCGGCTGCAAAGGTGTGAGGCGTCTGACAGACTCACGGGGAGGAACATAGGACTGCTGTGTGGGGGGGTCGGACTGCTGTGTGGGGGGGTAGGACTGCTGTGGGGGGGGGTCGGACTGCTGTGGGGGGGTCGGACTGCTGGGGGGGTCGGACTGCTGTGGGGGGATAGGACTGCTGTGGGGGGGTAGGACTGCTGTGGGGGGTAGGACTGCTGTGGGGGGGGGGTAGGACTGCTGTGGGGGGGTAGGACTGCTGTGTGGGGGGTAGGACTGCTGTGGGGGGGGGGTAGGACTGCTGTGGGGGTAGGACTGCTGTGGGGGGGGGTAGGACTGCTGTGGGGGGGGACTGCTGTGTGGGGGGGGTGGGGGGTAGGACTGCTGTGGGGGGGGACTGCTGTGGGGGGATAGGACTGCTGTGGGGGGTAGGACTGCTGTGGGGGGGTAGGACTGCTGTGGGGGGTAGGACTGCTGTGGGGGGTAGGACTGCTGTGGGGGGTAGGACTGCTGTGGGGGGGGGTGGGACTGCTGTGGGGGGGGGTAGGACTGCTGTGGGGGGTCGGACTGCTGGGGGGGGGGCTGTGGGGGTAGGACTGCTGTGGGGGATAGGACTGCTGTGGGGGGTAGGGGGGGTAGGACTGCTGTGTGGGGGGGGTAGGACTGCTGTGGGGGGGGTGTGGGGGATAGGACTGCTGTGGGGGGGGTAGGACTGCTGTGGGGGGGTCGGACTGCTGTGGGGGGGGTAGGACTGCTGTGGGGGGGTAGGACTGCTGTGGGGGGTAGGACTGCTGTGTGGGGGTAGGACTGCTGGGGGGGGTCGGACTGCTGTGGGGGGATCGGACTGCTGTGGGGGGGTCGGACTGCTGTGGGGGTAGGACTGCTGTGGGGGGGTCGGACTGCTGTGGGGGATAGGACTGCTGTGGGGGGACTGGTGGGGGGACTGCTGTGTGGGGGGTAGGACTGCTGTGGGGGATAGGACTGCTGTGGGGGGGTAGGACTGCTGTGGGGGATAGGACTGCTGGGGGGTCGGACTGCTGTGGGGGTAGGACTGCTGTGTGGGGGATAGGACTGCTGTGGGGGGGGTAGGACTGCTGTGGGGGGTAGGACTGCTGTGGGGGGGGGTAGGACTGCTGTGGGGGGGTAGGACTGCTGTGGGGGGATAGGACTGCTGTGGGGGGGTAGGACTGCTGTGGGGGGATAGGACTGCTGTGTGGGGGGATAGGACTGCTGTGGGGGTAGGACTGCTGTGGGGGATAGGACTGCTGTGGGGGGGGGGTCGGACTGCTGTGGGGGTCGGACTGCTGTGGGGGGATAGGACTGCTGTGGGGGGGGGGTCGGACTGCTGTGGGGGGGGACTGCTGTGGGGGGGGTAGGACTGCTGTGGGTGGGGGGTAGGACTGCTGTGGGTCGGACTGCTGTGGGGGGTGGTCGGACTGCTGTGGGGGGGGTAGGACTGCTGTGGGGGGGCAGGACTGCTGTGGGGGTAGGACTGCTGTGGGGGGGGGATAGGACTGCTGTGGGGGGATAGGACTGCTGTGGGGGGATAGGACTGCTGTGGGGGGTAGGACTGCTGTGGGGGTAGGACTGCTGTGGGGGTAGGACTGCTGGGGGCCAGACTGCTGGGCCTGTGTGGGGGGTAGGACTGCTGTGGGGGTAGGACTGCCTGTGTGGGGGTAGGACTGCTGTGTGTGGGGGTCGGACTGCTGTCCTCTCCTCCCTGTGGGGGGGTAGGACTGCTGTGGGGGGATAGGACTGCTGTCCTCCCCTAGGACTGCTCCTCTCTGGGGGGGGGTCGGACTCCTGTGGGGATAGGACTCCCTGTGGGGGGTCGGACTGCTGTCTCTCCCTCGGACTGCTGTGTGGGGGGACTGCTGTGGGGGGTAGGACTGCTGTGTGGGGGTCGGACTGCTGTGGGGGTCGGACTGCTGTGGGGGGATCTCCTCCTGACTGTGGGGGGGTAGGACTGCTGTCCCCCTCTAGGACTGCTGTGGGGGGGGGTCGGACTGCTGTGTGGGGGGGTCGGACTGCTGTGGGGGGTCTCGGACTGCTCCCCCACTCTCATCCCCCACTAGGAGGTGGGGGGTCTCTCCTCCATCCCCCACTCTCATCCCCCACTCCATCCCCACTCTCCTCCCCCCTCCCTGTCCCTCCTCCCCTCCCCCACTCTCTCCTCCCTCCCCCCTGTCTCTCCCCCCCTCTCCTCTCATCCCCTCCCATCCCTGTCTCTCCCCCCTCCATCCCCCTCTCTCCCCCCTCCCATCCCCCACTCTCATCCCCCTCCCATCCCCTCTCTCATCCCCTCCCTGTCTCTCATCCCCCTCTCTCCCTGTCTCTCTCCCCCCTCCATCCCCTGTCTCTCCTCCTCCCCCCTCTCCCTGTCTCTCCTCCCCCCTCTCCATCCCCCACTCTCTCCCCCCCTCTCTCCCCCCCCTGTCTCATCCCCCTCTCCATCCCCCGTCTCTCCCCCCTCTCATCCCCCTCTCTCATCCCGTCTCTCATCCCCCTCTCTCATCCCCGTCTCTCCTCCCCCACTCTCATCCCCCCTCTCATCCCCCTCTCATCCCCCCTCCCATCCCCCACTCTCATCCCCACTCTCATCCCCCCTCTCATCCCCCCTCCATCCCCCTCTCTCCCCCCCTCTCATCCCCCTCTCTCCCCCCTCCCCCCCCCCTCTCTCATCCCCCTCTCTCCCCCCCCTCCCCGTCTCTCATCCCCCTCCCCCCCCCTCCTCATCCCCCGCCTCTCCTCCCTCTCCATCCCCCCTCTCATCCCCCTCCCATCCCCCCCTCTCATCCCCCCCTCTCATCCCCCCTCCCCCACTCTCATCCCCCACTCTCATCCCCCTCCCCACTCTCCTCCCCCCCTCATCCCCCACTCTCATCCCCCTCTCTCATCCCCCTCTCCTCCCCCCCCATCCCCCCTCTCATCCCCCCTCTCATCCCCCCTCTCATTCCCCACCTCATCCCCTCCCTCTCCTCCTCCCCATCCCCCCTCTCATCCCCCTCCATCCCCCACTCTCATCCCCCCTCTCATCCCCGTCTCTCATCCCCCCCCATCCCCGTCTCTCATCCCCCCTCTCATCCCCCTCTCTCATCCCCGTCTCTCATCCCCCCTCTCATCCCCCCCTCCCCCCTCTCCATCCCCCACTCTCATCCCCCCCTCTCATCCCCCCCCATCCCCCTCTCTCATCCCCCTCTCTCATCCCCCTCTCTCATCCCCCTCTCTCATCCCCCTCTCTCATCCCCCTCTCTCATCCCCCACTCTCATCCCCCACTCTCATCCCCCTCTCTCATCCCCCTCTCTCATCCCCCCTCTCATCCCCCCTCTCATCCCTCCTCATCCCTCCTCATCCCCCACTCTCATCCCCCCCCATCCCCCACTCTCATCCCCCTCCTCATCCCCCACTCTCATCCCCCTCCCTCCCCCCACTCTCATCCCCCACTCTCATCCCCCACTCTCCCCCCTCCTCCCCGTCTCATCCCCCCCCATCTCCCTCTCATCCCCCCTCCCATCCCCCCCTCTCTCCCCCCTCTCATCCCCCTCTCTCATCCCCCCCTCATCCCCCTCTCTCATCCCCCTCCCATCCCCCACTCTCTCCCCCCCTCATCCCCCTCTCTCATCCCCCCCCTCCCCGTCTCATCCCCCCCATCCCCACTCTCATCCCCCCTCTCATCCCCACTCTCATCCCCCACTCCATCTCCCCCGTCTCTCATCCCCTCCCCGTCTCTCATCTCCTCCCTGTCTCTCATCCCTCCCTGTCTCTCATCCCCCTCCCATCTCCTCCCTGTCTCTCATCTCCTCCCTGTCTCTCATCTCCTCCCTGTCTCTCATCTCCTCCCCGTCTCTCATCTCCTCCCCGTCTCTCATCTCCTCCATGTCTCTGCTCTCCCCTCCCTCCCCCTCCCTCCTCCCCTCCCCTCTCCCTCCCCCTCCCCGTCTCCCCATCCCCCTCCCCCGTCTCCTCATCTCCTCCCCGTCTCTCCTCTCCTCCCCGTCTCTCTCCCCCGTCTCTCCTCCCCTCCCCTCCCCTCTCTCCTGCCCGTCTCTCCTCCCCGTCTCTCCTGCCCGTCTCTCCTCCCCGTCTCTCCTCCCCGTCTCTCCTCTCCTCCCCGTCTCTCCTCTCCTCCCCGTCTCTCCTCCCTGTCTCTCCTCCCTGTATGTATTACAGCAGAACTCATCAGTTACTAATGGGTATACAGGCAATCCTTCCTCCTCTGTTGTTGTCGTCCAGAGAGAGAAGAGGATGGTCAGAGAGGAGAGGTCTCTGTTATCAATGCTCTCTTCTATGTTTCCCCAGGTCCCTTGACACCTGACTGGGGAAACAAGGTGGTCAGCTCTTTAAATGGTTTTTCTGTGGCTCACTGATTCCTGAAATAGACAGATTGATCAGATTTGCAACGGAGTGTGACCTGTAAGATCCTAGACCATTTCTACCTCCTACCTAACCTTGCGTCGCAGACATGTATTTTGAGAAAAAAAAAACACATGGAACCCTGAACTAAGTGATATAGGAGGTTGTCAGTATTTGTATTGTTTTGTGGGACGGTCAAGTGTTTAAAACCCTTACATCCTGGAATATGATCTCAACGTCATGACCACCAGACTGTTTCTCTCCAGACTTGGCATCTCGATTTTGTCTTCTGTTTTTGGGGATAATTTCTTCAGTCTGGGTTCCTATCTGTCTTTGCCCCAGTATGGACGTGAAATGGGATTTTCCCAAAGGGGATGAAATTAAACGATTAGAATTTAAAAGTTTCTCACATTTTTGGGGAAGTTTATTTATCTCTGTGAGTGGCTTGATGATCTAGCCCTAATCCTAATCTAGCCCTAATCTAATCCTAATCTCGCCCTAATCTAATCCTAATCTAGCCCTAATCTAATCCTAATCTAATCCTAATCTAGCCCTAATCTAATCCTAATCTAGCCCTAATCTAATCCTAATCCTCAAATTTTTGGGGAAGTTTATTTCGCTCTGTGAGTGGCTTGATGAGCTAGCCTTTATCTAATCCTAATCTAGCCCGAATCTAATCCTAATCTAGCCCTAATCTAATCCTAATCTAATCCTAATCTAATCCTAATCTAGCCCTAATCTAATCCTAATCCTCAAATTTTTGGGGAAGTTTATTTCGCTCTGTGAGTGGCTTAATGAGCTAGCCTTTATCTAATCCTAATCTAGCCTGAATCTAATCCTAATCTAGCCCTAATCTAGCCCTAATCTAATCCTAATCTAGCCCTAATCCTAATCTAGCCCTAATCTAATCCTAATCTAGCCCTAATCTAATCCTAATCCTCAAATTTTTGGGGAAGTTTATTTCGCTCTGTGAGTGGCTTGATGAGCTAGCCTTTATCTAATCCTAATCTCGCCTGAATCTAGTCCTAATCTAGCCCTAATCCTAATCTAGCCCTAATCTAATCCTAATCTAGCCCTAATCCTAATCTAGTCCTAATCCTAATCTAGCCCTAATCTAATCCTAATCTCGCCTGAATCTAGTCCAAATTCCCAACATGTTCGTATGGCAGACACACGCGCGCAGACACACATGCGCGCGCGCGCGGACACACGCGCGCGCAGACTCACACCAACACGCAGACGCACACCAACACGCAGACGCACACGCGCGCAGACGCACAGACGCACACGCGCAGACACACGCGCAGACACACACACACACACACGCGCAGACACACACGCACACACACACAGGCGCAGACACACACACACACACGCGCAGACACACACACACACGCACAGACACACACACACGCACAGACACAGACACACACACACGCACAGACACAGACACACACACGCACAGACACACACGGCCAGTTTATATGTCTTGGGTTATAGTTGATTATGTATCAGGTAAAGGTGTTGTAGGACTCAGCAGGTGTGACCACAGGGTTATAGGTAATTATGTATCAGGTAAAGGTGTTGTAGGACTCAGCAGGTGTGACCACAGGGTTATAGGTAATTATGTATCAGGTAAAGGTGTTGTAGGACTCAGCAGGTGTGACCACAGGGTTATAGGTAATTATGTATCAGGTAAAGGAGTTGTAGGACTCAGCAGGTGTGACCACAGGGTTATAGGTAATTATGTATCAGGTAAAGGTGTTGTAGGACTCAGCAGGTGTGACCACAGGGTTGTTATATTTGATTATGTATCAGGTAAAGGTGTTGTAGGCCACCTCTACAGTGATCTGCAGGACGTGTGTTCTACTGACCAGCAGACTGACCCAGGGGCGTCACAGAGGAGAGAGCAGCGTTATCCTGTCAAGCTGTTGCAGTGCACCCTGGGTACTCTGCTGATGGTCATTGAAATCAAATAGTAGTTTTCTACCCTCCCAAATCTAAACCAACACAGTTCAGAAAACACCTGCTACCCAGTCAGATTTCAGAAAATGGGGAAATGGCGTTTGACTCGAGAGAAAATCAATATGCTGGGAGACGCAGTAAACAGCAGCTAAATAATTAAATGGAAAATATGTGTACAGTTGGATAAGAGCAGAAAACACTACGCACACACACACACACACACACACACACACACACACACACACCATGCACGCGCACGCACACACACACACACACCATGCACACACGCACACACACCACACACACACCACGCACGCACGCACACACACAGGTGGATATTATACATTTACCAAAACATCTGTTTTTAGGAGCAGCAGATCAATAAGGGAGACCGGTATACTTCCAGACTTCAGAAGTCAACAGATTTTATATTGACAGAAGTCAACAGACTTTGTAGGTAATACAAAATACCGGTCTCACACCCAGTATTTAGAGAGAGATTATAGGAACAGTATTTAGAGAGAGATTATAGGAACAGTATTAAGAGAGATTATAGGAACAGTATTTAGAGAGAGATTATAGGAACAGTATTAAGAGAGATTATAGGAACAGTATTTAGAGAGATTATAGGAACAGTATTGAGAGAGATTAGAGGAACAGTATTAAGAGAGATTATAGGAACAGTATTTAGAGAGAGATTATAGGAACAGTATTTAGAGAGAGATTATAGGAACAGTATTTAGAGAGAGATTATAGGAACAGTATTAAGAGAGAGATTATAGGAACAGTATTAAGAGAGATTATAGTAACAGTATTTAGAGAGAGATTATAGGAACAGTATTTAGAGAGAGATTATAGGAACAGTATTGAGAGAGATTATAATAACAGTATTTAAAGAGATTATAGGAACAGTATTTAGAGAGAGATTATAGGAACAGTATTTAGAGAGAGATTATAGGAACAGTATTGAGAGAGATTAGAGGAACAGTATTTAGAGAGATTATAGGAACAGTATTTAGAGAGATTATAGGAACAGCATTTAGAGAGATTATAGGAACAGTATTTAGAGAGATTATAGGAACCGTATTTAGAGAGATTATAGTAACAGCATTTAGAGAGATTATAGGAACAGTATTTAGAGATTATAGGAACAGTATTTAGAGAGAGATTATAGGAACAGTATTTAGAGAGAGATTATAGGAACAGTATTTAGAGATAGATTATAGGAACAGTATTTAGAGAGAGATTATAGGAACAGTATTTAGAGAGAGATTATAGGAACAGTATTTAGAGAGATTATAGGAACAGTATTTAGAGAGAGATTATAGGAACAGTATTTAGAGAGAGATTATAATAACAGTATTTAGAGAGAGATTATAGGAACAGTATTTAGAGAGAGATTATAGGAACAGTATTTAGAGAGAGATTATAGGAACAGTATTTAGAGAGAGATTATAGGAACAGTATTTAGAGAGAGATTATAGGAACAGTATTTAGAGAGAGATTATAGGAACAGTATTTAGAGAGAGATTATAGGAACAGTATTTAGAGAGAGATTATAGGAACAGTATTTAGAGAGAGATTATAGGAACAGTATTTAGAGAGATTATAGGAACAGTATTTAGAGAGAGATTATAGGAACAGTATTTAGAGAGATTATAGGAACAGTATTTAGAGAGAGATTATAGGAACAGTATTTAGAGAGAGATTATAGGAACAGTATTTAGAGAGAGATTATAGGAACATTACACCATAAAGTGCTACATCACTTTATTTGCAAGGAAACTGTGCTACTTTAGTCAATGATGTGTCTCTGTGAACACTCCGTGATTTAAAGCAATCAATCACAAGCGGCAAGGATTTTTATTTTTTCAATCGGGTCTGATTTGTACTCTGGGTCTGCTGTGATGTAGCTGTAGACTCTTACTATTGTGTGTTCATGGACGGAAAAAATACAGATTTTTGTTTTGTTTTGGGGGGTGGAGGGGTGGGGGGGCCTGAAGTGTCATGGTGACGGGGAGTAAATCCCTCCGCTCCCAGATGGAGATTAACCCTCTACCTGGGGAGAACCCCTGATTCTTGTCCTCTCCTCGTCTCAGAGAGCTGGTCACGCTGCTCCCAAAGCCCCTCACTCTCTCCCTCACAGGGGCCCAGGCTGTGCTAGTGGCTGAACTGAAGAGGCGTTATGTGGTGGCTGAAAAGATTTGTGTCTGTACACAGCTTGACTCTACCACAGTTTAACTCTACCACAGCTTGACTCTACCACAGCTTGACTCTACCACAGCTTGACTCTACCACAGCTTAACTCTACCACAGCTTGACTCTACCACAGCTTGACTCTACCACAGCTACCACAGCTTGACTCTACCACAGCTTGACTCTACCACAGCTTGACTCTACCACAGCTTGACTCCACCACAGCTTGACTCCACCACAGCTTAACTCTACCACAGCTTAACTCTACCACAGCTTGACTCTACCACAGCTTGACTCTACCACAGCTTGACTCTACCACAGCTTGACTCTACCACAGCTTGACTCTACCACAGCTTGACTCTACCACAGCTTGACTCTACCACAGCTTGACTCTACCACAGCTTAACTCTACCACAGCTTAACTCTACCAGCCCCAGCTGATAGCCCTGGAGAGGAGAGGGGAGATGGAGAGATGGGAGGGGGTGATAGAGGAGGGGGTGATAGAGGAGAGAGGGGGATAGAGGAGAGGGGACAGAGGAGAATGTAGAGGGGATAGAGGAGAGGGTAGAGGGGATAGAGGAGGGTAGAGGGGATAGAGGAGAGGAGAGATGGGAGGGGGTGATAAGAGGAGGGGGTGATAGGAGGGGGGTGATAGAGGAGAGAGGGGGATAGAGAGAGAGGGTAGAGGGGATAGAGGAGAGGGTAGATGGATAGATGTGAGGGGGCAATAAGAGGAGGGGGTGGGGCGATAGAGGAGAGGAGGGGACAGAGGAGAGGGTAGATAGAGGAGAGGGTAGAGGAGACAGAGGAGATAGTTGAGAGGGGATTTATTTTAGATTTTTTTTTTACCATTATTTAACTAGGCAAGTCAGTTAAAGAACAAATTCTTATTTTCAATGATGGCCTAGGAACTGTGGGTTAACTGCCTGTTCAGGGGCAGAACGACAGATTTGTACCTTGTCAGCTCAGGGATTCAAGCCAACAACCTTTTGGTTACTGACCCAATGAGGAGAGGAGATGTGTCCCACTTTCTGGTCTGCTGTGCTGTGTGGACAAGTGATGTGAGTGGCTGGTGTCTGTCACTCTGTTAAGACCTGATTCTAGATCAGCAGATAAGACACCTGGTCTATTTTAACCTATTGGCTGGTAAAGTGGTCACCTCCTGCAGTAAGTTGTACTAAATCAAATCAAATCAAATCGTATTTGTCACATACACATGGTGAGCAGATGTTAATGCGAGGGTAGCGAAATGCTTGTGCTTCTAGTTCCGACAATGCAGTAATAACCAACAAGTAATCTAACTAACGACTCCTAATCTACTGTCTTATACACAGTGTAAGGGGATAAAGAATATGTACATAAGGATATATGAATGAGTGATGGTACAGAGCAGCATAGGCAAGATACAGTAGATGGTATCGAGTACAGTATATACATATGAGATGAGTATGTAAACAAAGTGGCATAGTTAAAGTGGCTAGTGATACATGTATTACATAAGGATGCAGTCGATGATATAGAGTACAGTATATACGTATGCATATGAGATGAATAATGTAGGGTAAGTAACATTATATAAGGTAGCATTGTTTAAAGTGGCTAGTGATATATTTACATCATTTCCCATCAATTCCCATTATTAAAGTGGCTGGAGTTGAGTCAGTGTCAGTGTGTTGGCAGCAGACACTCAATGTTAGTGGTGGCTGTTTAACAGTCTGATGGCCTTGAGATAGAAGCTGTTTTTCAGTCTCTCGGTCCCAGCTTTGATGCACCTGTACTGACCTCGCCTTCTGGATGATAGCGGGGTGAACAGGCAGTGGCTCGGGTGGCAAAATGGAGTCGTGTCCTTGATGATCTTTATGGCCTTCCTGTAACATCGTGTGGTGTAGGTGTCCTGGAGGGCAGGTAGTTTGCCCCCGATGATGCGTTGTGCAGACCTCACTACCCTCTGGAGAGCCTTACGGTTGAGGGCGGAGCAGTTTCCGTACCAGGCGGTGATACAGCCCGCCAGGATGCTCTCGATTGTGCATCTGTAGAAGTTTGTGAGTGCTTTTGGTGACAAGCCGAATTTCTTCAGCCTCCTGAGGTTGAAGAGGCGCTGCTGCGCCTTCTTCACGATGCTGTCTGTGTGAGTGGACCAATTCACTTTGTCTGTGATGTGTATGCCGAGGAACTTAAAACTTGCTACTCTCTCCACTACTGTTCCATCGATGTGGATAGGGGGGTGTTCCCTCTGCTGTTTCCTGAAGTCCACAATCATCTCCTTAGTTTTGTTGACGTTGAGTGTGAGGTTATTTTCCTGACACCACACTCCGAAGGCCCTCACCTCCTCCCTGTGGGCCGTCTCGTCGTTGTTGGTAATCAAGCCTACCACTGTTGTGTCGTCCGCAAACTTGATGATTGAGTTGGAGGCGTGCGTGGCCACGCAGTCGTGGGTGAACAGGGAGTACAGGAGAGGGCTCAGAACGCACCCTTGTGGGGCCCCAGTGTTGAGGATCAGCGGGGAGGATATGTTGTTACCTACCCTCACCACCTGGGGGCGGCCCGTCAGGAAGTCCAGTACCCAGTTGCACAGGGCGGGGTCGAGACCCAGGGTCTCGAGCTTGATGACGAGTTTGGAGGGTACTATGGTGTTGAATGCCGAGCTGTAGTCGATGAACAGCATTCTCACATAGGTATTCCTCTTGTCCAGATGGGTTAGGGCAGTGTGCAGTGTGGTTGAGATTGCATCGTCTGTGGACCTATTTGAGCGGTAAGCAAATTGGAGTGGGTCTAGGGTGTCAGGTAGGGTGGAGGTGATATGGTCCTTGACTAGTCTCTCAAAGCACTTCATGATGACGGAAGTGAGTGCTACGGGGCGGTAGTCGTTTAGCTCAGTTACCTTAGCTTTCTTGGGAACAGGAACGATGGTGGCCCTCTTGAAGCATGTGGGAACAGCAGACTGGTATAGGGATTGATTGAATATGTCCGTAAACACACCAGCCAGCTGGTCTGCGCATGCTCTGAGGGCGCGGCTGGGGATGCCGTCTGGGCCTGCAGCCTTGCGAGGGTTAACACGTTTAAATGTTTTACTCACCTCGGCTGCAGTGAAGGAGAGACCGCATTTTTCCGTTGCAGGCAGTGTCAGTGGCACTGTATTGTCCTCAAAGCGGGCAAAAAAGTTATTTAGTCTGCCTGGGAGCAAGACATCCTGGTCCGTGACTGGGCTGGATTTCTTCCTGTAGTCCGTGATTGACTGTAGACCCTGCCACATGCCTCTTGTGTCTGAGCCGTTGAATTGGGATTCTACTTTGTCTCTGTACTGACGCTTAGCTTGTTTGATAGCCTTACGGAGGGAATAGCTGCATTGTTTGTATTCAGTCATGTTACCAGACACCTTGCCCTGATTGAAAGCAGTGGTTCGCGCTTTCAGTTTCACACGAATGCTGCCATCAATCCAAGGTTTCTGGTTAGGGAATGTTTTAATCGTTCCTATGGGAACGACATCTTCAATGCACGTTTTAATGAACTCGCACACCGAATCAGCGTATTCGTCAATGTTGTTATTTGACGCAATACAAAACATGTCCCAGTCCACGTGATGGAAGCAGTCTTGGAGTGTGGAGTCAGCTTGGTCAGACCAGCGTTGGACAGACCTCAGCGTGGGAGCTTCTTTTTTTAGCTTTTGTCTGTAGGCAGGTATCAGCAAAATGGAGTCGTGGTCAGCTTTTGCGAAAGGGGGGCGGGGCAGGGCCTTATATGCGTCGCGGAAGTTAGAGTAACAGTGATCCAAGGTTTTTCCGCCCCTGGTTGCGCAATCGATATGCTGATAAAATTTAGGGAGTCTTGTTAAAATCCCCAACAACGATGAATGCAGCCTCCGGATAAATGGTTTCCAGTTTGCAAAGAGTTAAATAAAGTTCGTTCAGAGCCATCGATGTGTCTGCTTGGGGGGGGATATATACGGCTGTGATTATAATCGAAGAGAATTCTCTTGGTAGGTAATGCGGTCTACATTTGATTGTGAGGAATTCTAAATCAGGTGAACAGAAGGATTTGAGTTCCTGTATGTTTCTTTCATCGCACCATGCCTCGTTAGCCATACTATAACCTCATGCCTCGTTAGCCATACTATAACCTATTGGCTGGTGAAGTGGTCACCTCCTGCAGTGAGCTGTGAACCCAGAGCAGTGGTTGACTAGAGTTGCACAATTCCACAGAATTCCTAGTCTCAGCGGCCAAGATGGTGGAACAGGAAACAAAATTCCCAAGTTTTCCAGAAATCCAGGTGGAACATTCCCAGACGGGGGGGGGGGTACAGCAGTTCATTCATAAAGTATTCAGACCCCTTGAGTTTTTCCACATTTTGTTACGTTACAGCCTGATTCTAAAATTGATTAAACCATTTTTGACCACATCAATCTATACACATTACCCCATAATGACATCACAATACCCCATAATGACATCACAATACCCCATAATGACATCACAATACCCCATAATGACATCACAATACCCCATACTGACAAATCGAAAACAGGTTTTTAGACATTTTAGCTAATTTATTAGAAATAAAAGAGATCTTGTTTACATAAACATTCAGACCCTTTGCTATGAGACTAGAAATTGAGCTCAGGTGCATCCTGTTTCTATTGGTCATCCTTGAAATGTTTCTACAACTTGATTGGAGTCCACCTGTGGTAAATTCAATTGATTGGACATGATTTGGAAAGGCACACACCTGTCTATATAAGGTCCCACAGTTGACAGTGCATGTCAGAGCAAAAACCAAGCCATGAGGTCGAAAGAATTGTCCATAGACCTCCGAGACAGGATTGTATCGAGGAGCAGCGTTGAAGGTCCCCAAGAACACAGTGGCCTCCATCATTCTTCAATGGAAGAAGTTTGGAACCACCAAGACTCTTCCTAGAGCTGGCCGCCCGGCCAAACTGTGCAATCGGGGGAGAAGGGACTTAGTCAGGGAGGTGACCAAGAACCCGATGGTCTCTCTGACAGAGCTCCAGAGTTCCTCTGTGGAGATGGGAGAACCTTCCAGAAGGACAACCCTCTCTGCAGCACTCCTCCAGTTATATTGAGGAGTGCAGCCCGGCCCTGGTTGAAGACTTCTGTTATTTTCTTACCAGTTTTGATGCCGCTCATCTTGCCAGTATAACTGTCTTGTTTTACCCCCTACACCACTTTCAATAACCTTGTAGAACAGTCCTGTATGTCAAATTGAATGAAATGTTTTTTGGAAGCCAATTTTACATTTTATACATTTTAGTATTATTTTGGTGGACGTTTGAATACGTTCGGTCATGCGATGTTTTGGTATAAATCAAATTTGGCTGTTAAGGAAGTTTAAAACTCATTTATAATACTATATAAAACCTTCCTCAAGTTACTGTTCACACAAATGCCTCTTGTAATTGTTCGGGTCAAATTTGTCTCCGTTCTTAAACTTTGGGTGCTTTTTTGATTCCAGATGTCAGGGGTGCTATGAGTCCTTGATTCCAGATGTCAGGGGTGCTATGAGTCCTTGATTCCAGATGTCAGGGGGTCCTATGAGTCCTTGATTCCAGATGTCAGGGGGTGCTATGAGTCCCTTGATTCCAGATGTCAGGGGGTGCTATGAGTCCTTGATTCCAGATGTCAGGGGGTGCTATGAGTCCTTGATTCCAGATGTCAGGGGGTGCTGATTCCAGATGTCAGGGAGTCTATGAGTCCTGATTCCAGATGTCAGGGGGTGCTATGAGTCCTTGATTCCAGATGTCAGGGGGTGCTATGAGTCCTTGATTCCAGATGTCAGGGGGTGCTATGAGTCCTTGATTCCAGATGTCAGGGGGTGCTATGAGTCCTTGATTCCAGATGTCAGGGGGTGCTATGAGTCCTTGATTCCAGATGTCAGGGGGTGCTATGAGTCCTTGATTCCAGATGTCAGGGGGTGCTATGAGTCCTTGATTCCAGATGTCAGGGGGTGCTATGAGTCCTTGATTCCAGATGTCAGGGGTGCTATGAGTCCTTGATTGATTCCAGATGTCAGAGGGGTGCTATGAGTCCTTGATTCCAGATGTCAGGGGGTGCTATGAGTCCTGATTCCAGATGTCAGGGGGTGCTATGAGTCCCTGATTCCAGATGTCAGGGGGGAGTCCTTGATGAGTCCTTGATTCCAGATGTCAGGGGGTGCTATGAGTCCTTGATTCCAGATGTCAGGGGGTGTGTCCTGATTCCAGATGTCAGGGGGTGCTATGAGTCCCTTGATTCCAGATGTCAGGGGGTGCTATGAGTCCTATGAGTTGATTCCAGATGTCATGAGTCCTTGATTCCAGGGGTGCTATGAGTCCTTGATTCCAGATGTCAGGGGGTGCTATGAGTCCTTGATTCCAGATGTCAGGGGGGGGTGCTATGAGTCCTTGATTCCAGATGTCAGGGGTGCTATGAGTCCTTGATTCAGATGTCAGTCCTTGATTCCAGATGTCAGGGGGTGCTATGAGTCCTTGATTCCAGATGTCAGGGGGTGCTATGAGTCCTTGATTCCAGATGTCAGGGGGTGGAGTGATTCCAGATGTATGAGTCCTTGATTCCAGATGTCAGGGGGTGCTATGAGTCCTTGATTCCAGATGTCAGATGGGGTGCTATGAGTCCTGATTCCAGATGTCAGGGGGTGCTATGAGTCCTTGATTCCAGATGTCAGGGGGTGCTATGAGTCCCTGATTCCAGATGTCAGGGGTGCTATGAGTCCTTGATTCCAGATGGTGCTATGAGTCCTTGATTCCAGATGTCAGGGGGGTGCTATTCCAGATGTCCTATGAGTTGATTCCAGATGTCAGGGGGTGCTATGAGTCCTGATTCCAGATTCCAGATGATTCATGGGGGTGCTATGAGTCCCTGATTCCAGATGTCAGGGGGTGCTATGAGTCCCTGATTCCAGATGTCAGGGGGTGCTATGAGTCCTTGATTCCAGATGTCAGGGGGTGCTATGAGTCCTTGATTCCAGATGTCAGGGGGTGCTATGAGTCCTTGATTCCAGATGTCAGGGGTGCTATGAGTCCTTGATTCCAGATGTCAGGGGGTGCTATGAGTCCTTGATTCCAGATGTCAGGGGGTGCTATGAGTCCTTGATTCCAGATGTCAGGAGTCCTTGATTCCAGATGGGTGCAGATGAGTCCTATGAGTCCCTGATTCCAGATGTCAGGGGGTGCTATGAGTCCTTGATTCCAGATGTCAGGGGGTGCTATGAGTCCTTGATTGATTCAGGGGGTGCAGATGATTCAGATGGGGTGCTATGAGTCCTTGATTCCAGATGTCAGGGGGTGCTATGAGTCCTTGATTCCAGATGTTGCTATGAGTCCTTGATTCCAGATGTCAAGGGGTGCAGATGATTCCAGATGTCAGGGGTGCTATGAGTCCTTGATTCCAGATGTCAGGGGGTGCTATGAGTCCTTGATTCCAGATGTCAGGGGGTGCTATGAGTCCTTGATTCCAGATGTCAGGGGGTGCTATGAGTCCGGATGTCAGGGGTGATTCCAGATGTCAGGGGGTGCTATGAGTCCTCAGGGGTGATTCCTTGAGATGTCAGGGGGTGCTATGAGTCCTTGATTCCAGATGTCAGGGGGTGCATGAGTCCTTGATTCCAGATGTCAGGGGGTGCTATGAGTCCTTGATTCCAGATTCCAGATGTCAGATGGGGGTGCTATGAGTCCTTGATTCCAGATGTCAGGGGTGCTATGAGTCCTTGATTCCAGATGTCAGGGGGTGCTATGAGTCCTTGATTCCAGATGTCATTCCAGATGGGTGCTATGAGTCCTTGATTCCAGATGTCAGGGGGTGCTATGAGTCCTTGATTCCAGATGTCAGGGGGTGCTATGATGATTCCAGATGTCAGGGGGTGCTATGAGTCCTTGATTCCAGATGTCAGGGGGTGCTATGAGTCCTTGATTCCAGATGTCAGGGGGTGCTATGAGTCCTTGATTCCAGATGTCAGGGGTGCTATGAGTCCTTGATTCCAGATGTCAGGGGGTGCTATGAGTCCTTGATTCCAGATGTCAGGGGGTGCTATGAGTCCTTGATTCCAGATGTCAGGGGGTGCTATGAGTCCTTGATTCCAGATGTCAGGGGGTGCTATGAGTCCTTGATTCCAGATGTCAGGGGTGCTATGAGTCCTTGATTTGTCAGGGGAATAACCTACACTCAGGATCAAATGAATATAGCCAACATACAATGTTGCGCGAGTGAGTTTGAGCATCTCATTTAGGATGCCATCAGGTCCACATTTTAAATCTGAGAGCCTGAAGTTCCTTTATTTGTTTATTAGTTGTCCTTTATCTTTTTATAATCCATGAAACGTCTCATGAATTTGTTCTGCATCAAGTTGAACAGAGTGTTTTAATGTGGGTCCATGTGTCACCATTTTGTTTCCCTATTTCCTCGAGTTTCGATTTTTTTTTAAATAAATCAAATGTTTTTCCGATTTTGCCAGAAGTTGTTTGTGTTTATGGTCTCCTCAATTAGTGTCAGCTGCTTGCTGTTGTGGTGTGCCTTTCCCTCTCTCTCCATCTCTCTTCCTCCATCCCTCTCTCTCCATCTATTCCTCCCTCCCTCTCTCCATCTCTCTTCCTCCCTCCCTCTCTCTCCATCTCTCTTCCTCCCTCCCTCTCTCTCTCCCCTCTCTCCATCTCTCTTCCTCCCTCCCTCCCTCTCTCCTCTCTCTTCCTCCACCCCTCTCTCTCCATCTCTCTTCCTCCATCCCTCTCTCTCCATCTATTCCTCCCTCCCTCTCTCCATCTCTCTCCATCTCTCTTCCTCCCTCTCTCTCCATCTCTCTTCCTCCACCCCTCTCTCTCCATCTCTCTCTCCTCCCTCCTCTCTCCATCTCTCCCTCCCTCTCTCTCCATCTCTCTTCCTCCACCCCTCCCTCCCTCTCCATCTCTCCATTCCTCCCTCCCTCTCCATCTCTCTTCCTCCCTCCCTCTCTCCCTATCTCTCCATCTCTCCTCTCTCTCCATCTCTTCCTCCATCCCTCTCTCTCCATCTCTCTTCCTCCCTCCCTCTCTCTCCATCTCTTCCTCCCTCCCTCTCAATCTCTCTTCCTCCCTCTCTCTCCATCTCTTCCTCCCTCCCTCTCAATCTCTCTTCCTCCCTCTCTCTCCATCTCTTCCTCCCTCCCTCTCTCTCCATCTCTCTTCCTCCTCCCTCTCTCTCCATCTCTTCCTCCCTCCCTCTCTCTCCTCTCTCTCCCTCCTCTCCATCTCTCTTCCTCCCTCTCTCTCCATCTCTCTTCCTCCCTCCCCTCTCTCCATCTCTCTTCCTCCCTCCCTCCCTCTCCATCTCTCTTCCTCCCTCCCTCTCCATCTCTCTTCCTCCCTCCCTCTCCATCTCTCTTCCTCCCTCCCTCCCTCCCTCCCTCCCTCTCCATCTCTCTTCCTCCCTCCCTCCCTCCCTCCCTCCCTCTCCATCTCTCTTCCTCCCTCCCTCCCTCTCTCTCCATCTCTCTTCCTCCCTCCCTCTCTCTCCATCTCTCTTCCTCTTTCTCTATCTCCCTCTCTCTCTCTCTCTCTCTCCTCTCTCTGTCTCTCAATTCAAAGGGCTTTATTGTCATGGGAAACACATGTTTACATTACCAAGGCAAATGGAATAGACAATAAACAAAAGGGAAATAAACAAGGGAAAAAATTGTGAACGTTACACTCACAATAGTTTTGAAATGTTATATTATTGTCTATGTACGGTGTTGTAACGATGTGCAAGTAGTTGAAGTGACAGATATGGGAGTTTATCAATGTTTGATTTGTTTTCAGATTCTTTGTGGGTCTGTGGGAAATATGTCTCTAATATGGTAATACATTTATCTGTCTCACTTTCGCTCTCTCCCTCCTCTCTCTCTCTCTCTCTCTGTCTCTTCCTCTCCCCCTCTCTCTCTCTCTCTCTGTCTCTGTCTCTGTCTCTCTCTCCCTCTCTCTCACCTCTCTCTCCTCTCTGTATCTGTCTCTCTGTCTCTCTCTCTGTATCTGTCTCTCTCTCTGTCTCTCTCTCTCCTCTCTGTCTCTCTCTCCTCTCTCTCTGTCTCTCTCTCCTCTCTCTCTGTCTCTCTCTCTCTCCTCTCTCTCTGTCTCTCTCTGTCTCTCTCTCTCTCTCTCTCTCTCTCTCTCTGTCTCTCTCTCTCTCTCTCTCTCTCTCTCTCTCTCTCTCTCTCTCTCTGTCCCTCTCTCTCTCTCTCTCTCTCTCTCTCTCTCTCTCTGTCCCTCTCTGTCTCTCTCTCTCTGTCCCTCTCTGTCTCTCAGAACATCCATGGGCATAAGGGTCCTATCACAGCGGTGTCGTTTGCTCCTGACGGGAGGTACCTGGCCACCTACTCTAACGCGGACAGCCACATCTCCTTCTGGCAGGTTTGTACACACACACACACACACACACCACACACAAACATGCACACTCACACAGGCACACACACTCACTGTTCCTAGAAGATAGCTGATATTGCATAGTCTAGTCCTGCTCCAGCCTGTCCTGTCTCCTGGCCTGTCTCCTGGTCTCTAGTCTGTCCCTCTCAGTCTCTCTGTCCCTCTCTGTCTGTCTCCTGGCCTGTCTCCTGGCCTCTCTGTCCTGTCTCCTGTCTCTCAGAACATCCATGGGCATCTCCTGTCCTGTTCCCAGCAGCAGTAGCACAGAGGAGAGGAGGGACTTGCCCTGACGCTGCCAAGTCTCTGCCACCTATCACTCTAACCTTACTGACAGCCACATCTGTCCTTCTGGCAGGTTTGTAATGACACACACACACAGACACTCTGCCAGCCTGGGGTTTAGGTCAAACATGCACACTGCCACACAGTTGTCACACACTCTGCCAGCCTGGGGTTTAGGTCTGAAGATAGCTGATACTTGCATAGTGGAGGGAAGTCTGGAGTTGCTTTAATGGCCCCCAGTGAGAGGTTTAGGTCTGGAGTTGTCTCCTGACACTCTGCCAGCCTGGCCTGTCTCCTGTCCTGTCTCCTGGCCTGTCTCCTGGCCTGTCTCCTGGCCTGCCAGCACACACACCACATCCCAGCCCGGCTGTCTCCTGTCCTGTTCCCAGCAGCAGTAGCACAGAGGAGAGGAGGGACTGTAAAAACCCCTGACGCTGCCAAGTCTCTGCCCCCTATCACTAATGACCTTACTGTAAATGTAAACCACAGGTCTGTGCCTTCCTGCGGGAAGCACAGCTAGTCTTCTAGACATTGCCAGCCTGGGGTTTAGGTCTGGAGTTGTCTTCTAGACACTCTGCCAGCCTGGGGTTTAGGTCTGTGTCTCTCTCTCCTAGACACTCTGCCAGCCTGGGGTTTAGGTCTGGAGTTGTCTTCTAGACACTCTGCCAGCCTGGGGTTTAGGTCTGGAGTTGTCTTCTAGACACTCTGCCAGCCTGGGGTTTAGGTCTGGAGTTGTCTTCTAGACACTCTGCCAGCCTGGGGTTTAGGTCTGTGTCTCTCTCTTCTAGACACTCTGCCAGCCTGGGGTTTAGGTCTGTGAGTTGTCTTCTAGACACTCTGCCAGCCTGGGGTTTAGGTCTGTGTCTCTCTTTTCTAGACACTCTGCCAGCCTGGGGTTTAGGTCTGTGTCTCTCTCTTCTAGACACTCTGCCAGCCTGGGGTTTAGGTCTGGAGTTGTCTTCTAGACACTCTGCCAGCCTGGGGTTTAGGTCTGTGTCTCTCTCTTCTAGAAACTCTGCCAGCCTGGGGTTTAGGTCTGGAGTTGTCTTCTAGACACTCTGCCAGCCTGGGGTTTAGGTCTGTGTCTCTCTCTTCTAGACACTCTGCCAGCCTGGGGTTTAGATCTGTGTCTCTCTCTTCTAGACACTCTGCCAGCCTGGGGTTTAGGTCTGGAGTTGTCTTCTAGACACTCTGCCAGCCTGGGGTTTAGGTCTGGGGTTGTCTCCTAAACTCCTCCAAGGCCTTGAGACCCACTCTGCCAGAACCCTAAACTCCTGGGGTTTAGGTCTGGAGTTGTCTCCTCGTGAGAACTAAACTCCTCTGCCAGAACCCTAAACTCCTCCCGGGGGTTTAGGTCTGGGGTTGTCTCCTGAACTCCTCCAAGGCCTTGAGAACCCTAAACTCCTCCATGGCCGTGAGAACCCTAAACTCCTCCATGGCCGTGAGAACCCTAAACTCCTCCCGGGCCGTGAGAACCCTAAACTCCTCCATGGCCGTGAGAACCCTAAACTCCTCCATGGCCGTGAGAACCCTAAACTCCTCCATGGCCGTGAGAACCCTAAACTCCTCCCGGGCCGTGAGAACCCTAAACTCCTCCCGGGCCGTGAGAACCCTAAACTCCTCCCGGGCCGTGATAACCCTAAACTCCTCCAGGGCCGTGAGAACCCTAAACTCCTCCCCGTGAGAACCCTAAACTCCTCCATGGCCGTGAGAACCCTAAACTCCTCCCGGGCCCTGAGAACCCTAAACTCCTTCGGCTGATCAAGTAAAATAGAGGAATTCTGTTCTCTCCAAGAAAATGGATAAAAAATATTTAATAAATCAAATATGAAACTCTTTTTGTTCTTGCTTCCTCCTCTCTCCAGATGAATACGTCTCTGCTGGGCAGTATTGGCATGCTGAACTCTACCCCCCAGCTGAAGTGCATCAAGACCTACCAGGTCCCCCCGGTACAGCCTGCCTCTCCTGGCTCTCAGAACGCCCTGAAGCTGGCCCGCCTCATCTGGACCTCCAACCGGAACGTCATCCTCATGGCCCACGACGGCAAGGAGCACCGCTTCATGGTCTGAGGCGGGTCAGGGGACGAGGTCACTTGGGGGTTAGAGGTTAAACGGTCACCACCCGGAGGGAGGGCGGCAACTAACTCACCACAACCAGGAAGTGATTGAGATGAGGAGGCTTTGCATCAATCGTTTACATTGATTACTATAACTGCTATTTCATGTTCCTGTTGTTTACACTGTTTAATTCCTCCACTTTATCTTATTGTTGTTGTTCCTCTCCTCCCCAGACCTTTCCTCTGTTATTTAAAATGAAACGCCGCTAGTGTTGCTGTCTAGTCTGGTCTTTTCAAATCCCACCAGGAGGGAGGAGGGGGGGGGGGTCATCAACTAATCCCATGGTGTAATGATTTGGCTTCTAGATGTAAACTTTACACCATAATAAGTAATTTGTATTGCGTGTGATAGAGTTGTCAGGTGTAAAAAAAACTAAGTGTGTGTGGGTTACGCTTTCATCTTGACTGCACCAATCATCTCAGCCGTGTGTTGAATAGGACACGCCCCTGCTCACCTCTACGGCAACTGACGATGTACACCTTTAAACAAGAACACTTTACCAAGCCGTTCTCTCCTACCCTCCCAAATGTTTATATTACACCCCCAACAAGAGGGGAAACGTGTTCAAAACATATCACTATTCGGTCCAAGAGGAAGACGCTTCAGGGCTGTTCCTTTCACCTCCCTCCACCCTACAGGACTGTTCCTTTCACCTCCCTCCTCTCTCCATCCCTACAGGACTGTTCCTTTCACCTCCCTCCTCTCTCCATCCCTACAGGACTGTTCCTTTCACCTCCCTCCTCTCTCCATCTCTACAGGCTGTTCCTTTCACCTCACCCCCTCTCTCCATCCCTACAGGACTGTTCCTTTCACCTCCCTCCATCTCTACAGGACTGTTCCTTCCATCCCACAGGACTCCTTTCCCTCCCTCCTCTCTCCATCCCTACAGGACTGTTCCTTTCACCTCCCTCCTCTCTCCATCCCTACATGACTGTTCCTTTCACCTCCCTCCATCCCTACAGGACTGTTCCTTTCACCTCCCTCCTCTCTACAGGACTGTTCCTTTCACCTCCCTCCTCTCTACAGGACTGTTCCTTTCACCTCCCTCCTCTCTACAGGACTGTTCCTTTCACCTCCCTCCTCTCTCCATCCCTACGGGACTATATCACTATTTGGTCCAAGAGGAAAGACCATTATCATATGAAGAATATATCACTATAAAGGCTTTATTATTGTTGCTGCTTGTTAGCCTTTTACTACGTACCTCTATTTTCTCTGTTGGATATTGACTAGAATAATGTGTCAGGCTAAGATACTCATAGTAATATATGATATATATATATATACATTGAGCCAAGGAGTCCTATAGGATGAAAACCTTATTGTAGATATACTAGGTTCTGAGAGTACATACCAAGATACTAGGTTCTGAGAGTACAGACAGATACTAGGTTGTGAGAGTACATACAAGATACTAGGTTCTGAGAGTACATACAAGATACTAGGTTCTGAGAGTACGTACGTACAACATACTAGGTTCTGAGAGTACATACAACATACTAGGTTGTGAGAGTACATACAAGATACTAGGTTGTGAGAGTATATACAGATACTAGGTTCTGAGAGTACAGACAGATACTAGGTTGTGAGAGTATATACAGATACTAAGTTGTGAGAGTACATACAGATACTAGGTTGTGAGAGTACATACAGATACTAGGTTGTGAGAGTACATACAGATACTAAGTTGTGAGAGTATATACCGATACTACTGTAGTTTCTGAGAGTATGGATATATTTTAGAGAGACTTTACATTGACTATATATCCCTGGAATGTGTGCAGACGCTATTATTTTCTTCTTGTTTTCAACCCCTGGCCGGCAGCAGGCTGCGAGCGTTTTTAGGGTCCCTGTGAGTTCCCTACTCTGCCTGCTCCACTTTTCTCCACTTCATCTCCGCTCCTGTCAAGTTCCTATCATTAGCAGTGTAAAAGCTTCTACCGCCAGAGAACACCTGCAAGCCCAAAGCGTGTCAAAGCTTTTCACAAGTTCTCTCCACACAAAAAAGTACACCCCCCCCTCCCCCCCCCCAATCTTGTCAGACTGCTTTTGATGGCCTTGACTTGACTTCCCTCCAACCTTGGAAGATCTTAATCTCTTTTCTCCACTGCCCACAGTAATAGCTTCTGAAAATGTGTTTTCTTTTTGTCAGTTTCTCTGAGCAAGAAAAAAAAACCCATTGAGATGGAAAGAGTCAAGTAGAGAAAAGTAAGTGAGAAAGACCTGAGGCTAGAGTTGACTGGCAGGAGGATTTCATCTCATTTTACTTCCAGGCTGTTTAAATTATGTTTTGTAATTCTTTTGAATGAGATGAATGGAACATTGGAGTGTCTGTGGGTCTTAACACACAACCTTGAGGTACTCCTTTGTTATAGTATGTCTGTTTAAAAACAGAGCTCTCTCAGTGGTGTTTTATTCCTGCACCGGAGCAGTTGTCTGATGTGTCGAAAGACTACATCCATTGGCTGGTAACTAACCTGTCAGAGTGACAAACTACCGGTCAAATGTTTTATAACACCTCACTCATTCAAAGGTTTTCCTTTATTTCTTTAAAAACTATTTTCTACGTTGTAGAATAATGAAATAATACACATAGAGTAACCAAAAAAGTGTTAAACAATATTTTATATTTGAGATTCTAAAAAATAGCCACCCTTTGCCTTGATGACAGCTTTGCACACACTTTGGCATTCTCTCAACCAGCTTCACCTGGAATGCTTTTTCAAAAGTCTTGAAGGGGTTCCCACATATGCTTAGCACTTGTTGGCTGCTTTTCCTTCTCTCTGCGGTCCGACTCATCCCAAATCGTCTCAATTTGTTTGAGGTCGGGGGATTGTTGGGGCCAGGTCATCTGATGCAGCACTCCGTCACGCTCCTTGGTAAAATAGCCCTTACACAGCCTGGAGGTGTGTTGAAAGTCCCACCACACCCAAACCATATGGGATGGCGTATTGCTGCAGAATGCTGTGATAGCCATGCTGGTTAAGTGTGCCTTGAATTCTAAATAAATCCCATCTCCAATTTTGACTCCAGACCAAAGGACAGATTTCCACCGGTCTAATGTCCTTTGCTCTTGTTTCGTGACCCAGGCAAGTCTCTTCTTCTGATTGGTGTCCTTTAGTAGTGGTTTCTTTGCAGCAATTCCACCATGAAGGCCTGATTCACACAGTCTCCTCTGAACAGTTGCTGTTGAGATGTGTCTGTTACTTGAACTCTGTGAAGCATTTACTTGGGCTGCAATTTCTGAGGCTGGTAACTGTAATGAACTTATCCTCTGCAGCAGCAGTACCTCTGGGTCTTCCATTCCTGTGGCGGTCCTCATGAGAACCAGCTTCATCATAGCGCTAGATGGTTTTTGTGACTGCACCCCTGAAGAATCTTCTGTATACCACCCCAACCTTGTCACAACACAACTGATTGGCTCAAACGCATTAAGAAGGAAAGAAATTCCACAAATTAACTTTTAAGAAGGCACACCTGTTAATTGAAAATGCATTCCAGGTGACTCCGTCATAAAGCTGGTTGAGAGAATGCCAAGAGTATACAAAGCTGTCATCAAGACAAAGGGTGGCTACTTTGAAGAATCTCAAATATAAAATATATTTTGATTTGTTTAACACTTGTTTTGGTTACTACATGATTCCGTGTGTGTTATTTCATAGTTTTCATGTCTTCACTATTATTCTACAATGTAGAAAATAGTACAAATAAAGAAAAACCCTTGAATGAGTAAGTGTGTCCAAACTTTTGACCGGTAGTGTTTTGAAACACATTCCATCTCTAGAAGACTGGAGACGTATGGAACACTTGGCTCTCGCTGTGATTGGCTGCGGTTCAGGTGTAGTGTGAAGTTGTCCCGAGAAGGCTAATCTTGGGTCAGTTTTGCATTTCCCTTACTTAATGGTTACGGTTGGAAGAGGGAAAGCTGATGGAGAGGCTGAGTGCTCCTTTAATGGTCTTCCTGTCTGGAGGCTGCTAGCCTTGGCTAATGAATTCCCACCAATACACTGTTAGTGTACATGGAGCACTGTCTGTCATGGTGTGTGTATTGGAGAGCACGACCCCCTCTTTATTTGGATTAGGGTATGTCTGTATAGAGAAGGTCGTGAGGCTTCCTTCCCACTCTCCAGATCTCTTGCTCTGCTCTTCCTCCCTTCCTCCCCTCCTTGAGCCACAGCCAGTCTCTGTCATTAGGCTGAACCACAGAGACTGACAGGACCCAGCCCCAAGCTTGGCCCCCAGCCACAGCAGCATGGAGTACACCAGGCAGACTGTAAACAGCGTTCAATGGGGATAGCTGCTGGGCTCCCAGTCTGCCTGTCTGCCTGTCTGCCTGTCTGTCTGCCTGTCTGTCTGTCTGTCTGTCTGTCTGTCTGTCTGCCTGCCTGCCTGCCTGTCTGTCTGCTGCAGCCTCATTTCCTGAGCAGTAGAGGAGACCGAACCCAGCACCAACACTATTCCCCTCTGGTCCTGTGGATATCAAGGAGCCTTGTGAAATCTGGCGTTGGTGTTTTAGGTGACATTCATCCTGACACAAAAGATGTTTTACATGTTTTAATAAAGAGGACCAAGTAGTTTTTTTTTGTTTTTTTTACTTTTTTTTTTTATTATTAATTTTTTTGCTTGGCTGAAATGTTTCTCCAATATAGATTTTAAAAGCTGAAACAAAAAGTTTGACACGTGAAGTTTATGTTACTCATCAGTCTTGATGAAGATGAAATGTAGCTTCCTGCAGATTTTCTTTCCTAAATGTCAACAACATTCTGTGAAATTTCTCCCTGCTTGCATGAATGAAATCTTTTACAATCCAATTCTTTATTTATTTTTGAATTAATGAATTCTATCGCTCTTTTTTTTTGTCTTTTTTGTTGTTGTTGAATATATCTATCTCTTTTCAGTTCTGCTATAGCTCAACTGCAGCTAGGACCATATACAGACCTACCCTACCTCTCTCTCTCTCTCTTCTCTACACTTCCTCTGTGCTGAAACACAAACTGGCTCCTGCTTTAAGTATCCTATTGATCTGTCTGATCCTCTTAAATAGAGAGAAGTAAAAAAGGACTTCATCGTCCGTTTATTTGATTGGCTGTAACATCATCTAGTGTGTTGTCAGTGAGGAGATGATGATGGTGGTGGTGGTGATGAAGATCATGACGATGGTGGTGGTGATGATGATGGGGGGGTGATGAAGGTGATGATGATATTGATCTAGCTTCCCTACTGTCTCTGTGTTGTAGTTTGGCTCTGAAGGTGCTCTGTGACTGTACCTGTAACTGTCGTGTTCCTGCCGTGCGTATGTGTGCTTTCGATCGTTCACCTAATAATATATTATATTGATGAAGACGTACTGTAATGTCTGTGTTTAAAAAAAAAACTATTGTGTTTGGCTTCTGTGTTCAATAAAAATGATATGTCTGGACAGTGACTAGGCTTTTGTGTGAATGACTCAAGTTGATTCATGTCGAATGTTGATTCATATGGATTCAGACCGGTATATTGTATGATTACACAGTGACTAGGCTTAGTGTGAATGACTCAAGTGGAATGTTGATTCATATTGATTACACACACATATATATATACACATATATATATATATACAGTGCATCTGAAATGGCACCCTATTCTCTATGGGGGCTCTGGTTAAAAGTAGTGCACTATATAGGGAATAGGGTGCCATTTGAGATGTACCATGGTCTGGAGGAGTATTCCATTAAGAAGTTTGTTATATATCCGTGTATTTTTACCTTTATTTAACTAGGCAAGTCAGTTAAAGAACAAATTCTTATTTTCAATGACGGCCTAGGAACTGTGGGTTAACTGCCTGTTCAGGGGCAGAACGACAGATTTGTACCTTGTCAGCTCAGGGGTTTGAACTTGCAACCTTCCGGTTACTAGTCCAACGCTCTAACCACTAGGCTTCCCTGCCGCCTCTACACTCTAACCCCTAGGCTAC